>NC_142287.1:25831071-25998390 GCF_965620075.1 Prunus avium | reverse complement strand
CTCTCTTCTTATCAAATCTCACACCCTCTCTCTTTTCCTCTCAGATTTTTTAACCCTCTTTTTCTTTCTTTTTTTTCTCTTCCACCTCTTTTCCTCTCGGTTCTTCAACTTCTTTTTTCTTCTTTCTTTCTTTTCTCTTCTGCCTCTTTTCCTCTCAGTTCTTGTTTCTTCTTTCCCTCTTATTATTTCTTTCTTCTCTCTTATTCTTTCTCCTCTCATTTCGTCTTTATTTTCTTTTTTCTTCCTCTCATTCTCTGATTTTCTATTACTTCTTCTTCTTCATCCCCCTTATGGTGGTTCTGATTTTTTTTTTTTTTTTCTCATCCCTCTTTCTCTTTCTTCTTTTTCTTTTTCTTCCTCTTTCTAGTTTGTTTTTTGTTTCTACTTTCTATGCAGTGTACATATATGTGTTAAGTTCTTGTATATTTTGATTAAGATTTTGTAGATCTGGGGATTCTTGTTAAGTTTGTATATTTTGATTAAGATCTTGTAGATTTGGGGATTCTTTTTAAGTTGTTATTGTGAAAACGAGGTATATGATTTTTGAAGATAAGATATTTTCTTTTGTTTTTGTGGTCTTTTTTTCTTTGATTTTATTATTTTCTGTTATTTTCTATTTTGAAGCTTCAAAATCGGGAACTGCAAGAACCGAGCCGGAACCGGTAGGTCTGGATTGGGTCAGTTTTGTTTATGAGTTTTTGTCAGAATCGGATCGGACCGGACCGAATGAACAATACGATTTCGGTTCTAATTTTGCCTGAGAACCGATCCAAACCGGACCGTGCCCAGGCCTAATGGCTATTGACAATAAACACAAATATTTGTGCCTTTAAGCTCAAAGAGCACAAAATAAAATATTGTCCTATGAGCAATTTTTTTGTAGTGGTTCGAAAATGCTTTTTCGACGATGGCAATAGCAACTAGTAAAATCAATGCTAATGTTACAAATAAGTAAACCAGTGGATATACCTTGTCTTTCTCACACTAAACCTTTTTTTTTTTCCCAAGATCTCCAATCCCTTTTAAACTTGAAAACACAATGCTATGTTATAAAAATTAGGGCTCGTTTGGTATGAAGGACTGTCTTGGCATGGATTATGATCAAGGACTGACTTGGATTGG
This sequence comes from Prunus avium, assembly GCF_965620075.1. Taxonomy (NCBI): domain Eukaryota; kingdom Viridiplantae; phylum Streptophyta; class Magnoliopsida; order Rosales; family Rosaceae; genus Prunus; species Prunus avium. Next base: position 25,997,268 of record NC_142287.1, on the reverse strand, counting down.
CTTGGCCTGGCCTAAACTAGATAACAATTGTCCTTTGTTTGGTGTATGTTTGGACTAGTACTATATTTTTTTAAAAAAAAAAATTAAAACATATTAAAGTGAATTTAATATTATTTTTTTTACTTTTCTTCTCTCTCTGCATCTTCTTTTCTTCTTCCTCCCGCAACTTACTTCTTCTTCTCCATCCTCTCTCCTTTGCCTCTTCTTCTCAATATATGTTTCTCTTTGCTTTTTTTTTTTTGAAATTTTTTCTCTTTGCTTTTTTTTTTTTCCAAAATTTTTCTCAGTTCCTTTTTTTTTTTCCTGAAAATTTTCTCTTTGCTTCTTTTCAATATACTCTGTCTTCTACTTCTCCCTTTGCTTGCACAGTCATCATCGTCTCATAGTCACCATCGTTGCACAATCGCCGTGTCCACAACCCATAGTTCAAGCTGCGAAGTCATTATCTCCAATCAGTGCTCGCTGAAATTGACTGGAACTGACTGCGATATTGTATTGGGGGTCACTGTGTGTGGCTGTGACGGTGGGGGTTTGGATTGGTTGCAGGTGTTGGAATTTTAAAAAGGTTTTAAACATTTAACCGTTTTATTTAATTAATTATTTTTCTATTTTATTTTAATTATTGTGGGGTTATACATATTTAATTTTTCAGGTTTTATTTCTATTTCTATATTGAATGCCTTAATTTTCTGGTTGGTGAAGGTTACATGTTCTTGGATGCCTATAAAAGGCCACTCCTCCTTCACATTTGTAACAACCACAATACACCATCAGAATATCACATGTCACAATATGATTCTCTCCTTTTCTACTTTTATATATATTCTTTACTTATATTATTATTTTGGGCAATGGTTATGTGACTTGGATACCTATATCCGTCTATGAACGTGCTCATAGCGGATATTGAGTTTGTGTACAAGGGGTCGTATTTTGGAGTCTTGTAGACCACTAGTACCTGCACGTAGGGAGGCTACAAAGGCTTTAGGACAGCGTCTTTGACGTGCTTCACCGTACCAAACTCACCTTCTTACTTATTATTTATTTTCCTTTTACTTACCTATTATTTTATTTTCTTCAATTTCATTTTACCTTAAAAGCTTTCAATTTTGTTTATATGTTATTTATAATATAAATGTTTTGTATTTGGCTTTACGGAAAAGGAAAACTATATAATTTTTATAACAGCAGGTGCTTGGGTGGTCGATGATTGTGGAAGGCGCTTGGGTGGTCGATGGTTGCGACAAGGGATTGGTTGTTGCAAGCGCTTGGGTTGGGACTGGCTTGTCCCCCCTCTCCACTCGAGACTCACTAAGAACACCTAAGGAGGTGTTTTTGGTGGGGCCAGTATTAACAGTCCCACTTAAAACTAGAACCAAGTGAAAACAAATATGGGATAAAAATTTGTCTAGTCCAATCCAAGCTTAGAAGGTGTAACAAACGATCCCTTATAGTTTTCCTTTCTGTAAAGCCAAATACAAAAACCTTTGTATTATAAATAACATATAAACAAATTGGAAAGCTTTTAAGGTACAATGAAACTAAAGAAGAATAAATTTATAGGTAAGTAAAAGCAAAATGAATTATAAATAAGAAGGTGAGCTTGGTACGGTGACACAGTCAAAGACATTGTCCTAAAGCCTTTGTAGCCTCTCTACGTGCAGGTACTGGAGGTCTACAAGACTCCAAGATATGACCCCCTGTACACAAGCTCAAGATTTGTGGTATGTAATATTATGATGGTATATTAATTGTGGCTGTTCAAATGTGAAGGAGGAGTGGCCTTTTATAGGCATCCAATAACATGTAACCTTTACCACATTGAACTAGAAAAATTAAGGCATTCAATTTATAAATAAAACCTAAAAATTAAATATTTACAACCCCACAATAAATAAAATAAAACAACCAAAATAATTAAATACGTTTGTTGGTTTATAGGTGAGCCTATGCTGGCTCCATCCTACACAATAACACGTTTGTTGGTTTATAGGTATGTAATGTTGCTCTGATACCACTTGTTAGTTTTTAGGAGTGAGTGATGTGTGATACCATTGTTGGTTTATGTGGTGAAGGGATTTAGTACAGATATGACAATGGTTGAAACAAAATGATTTTATTAATTTGGAGGAGAATAATACATGACTTTTTGTACATAGAACCTGAGGCTAATTGGCCTTTACATGGCTATTGACACGACACTTAATTTAGATTAGTTTGGGTTATTTGGCATTCACTTAGATTGATGAGCTTACAGGCTCCTCAACATAATTTGAGGGTTAGGCTCCCTAATTCTAGTTGAAGAAGGCCAATTAGCCTTCTTTCTCTCTCATTGGCTTAGTTTGGGAGACTCTTGTTGGCTCCTTTAAACTAGATTTGGGTAGCTCTTATAGCTCCCATATAGTTTGGGAGTTTATTGGTTAACTCCGCATTTCATTATTAGTTGCTTACTGGCTCCTCAAACGGAACAAACCTATATCTCATATTTTTCAGCTGTTGAGCAAGATGTGATGAAGTTAACCTAATTGGGATTGGACACTCCTTCCTTTTCTGCTAAACTTCTGAGCTCCTCCTTCCTTTGCAAACTTACATGTTGTGAATTTGCTGTTAACAAGAATCTTATCTGCCATTCCTACTTCCTTTTGTTTTGTTTTTTTTATATATTTAAATCAGTGAGAAATAGTAGTATAGTGTTCCCAGCAAAAGAAAACTAAATAGATATACATGACACATCAGATGAATATGACAAAGCCAAGATAAGGAATCAGACCAGTTGTCATTGAGTGCTTAGTGGCTGTTTTCTTTCTTCTTGGCATATTGTGTTCTCTGTCAGATGTTCTCACTGTCTTATGGTTGTGCAAAGGACTATGGTTTCATAGCAGGACTCTTTTGACAGTTGGATTGTGTTGTAGTGTTCTCGTCGAAGGTCTTTGCATCGAAGGTCTATGTGTCAGTTTGCTGTTTTATTTTATCTTGCTCTAGCATTGGTCCTGCATGACTGTTCAAACTCTCTTGTTAGTCTATGACATGTGTGGTACTCTTTCTTACCCTGAGGTTTATTCCTCAAGAAGGTTTTAACGAGGCCACTGTTTCGTATCATTCTATGTACTTTACTTTGAATCTTTGAATGAATTCCATTTCTCAAAGAAAAAAAAAACTCCACTAGCATTTTACATACCATGAATCACTTTTATCAAACATAAATTGAAGTAGAGAAAGCACGTATGTGGGAACACATATTTCGGCAACTAATAGATGGGCGACACATGGAAAAAGAATATTCCTTAGCTCAACTCATTACCCTAATTATTTAATTTGGGAAATTATCTTTGATTTAAGATTAAAATATCTCCCCAAATCAAGGATGAAATTTCCATCAAATCTCCTTGATTAATTCCAATCTTCTATTTATGGGTAAGAATAATCCTAATCAAATAAAGATTATTCTTCAAACCCTGCACACAAGGAGCCTATATTTTTCCATATTTCTTTCAGCACAAATGTGCATTATTTTCAACATAATCCTTCACTTTTTATCTAGAAAACAAAACCTCTTTAATGCACAATATAGCTTAAGTTGTATTTTGTTACTTGCAAAAGGTAGCGTGAAGAAATTGCATCTGAAAAAGAAGACATAACTACAAGAACTAACCATGCTTTATTACATCCGGAACACAAAAGAAAAGAAGAAAAAAAGAAAAGCAAACAAAAAATGTAAAATAAAAACTACAATAATATGTCTAGCCTCTAAGCCTTCTTTTGATCGTGTTGATGCGCATTGTTACCATCGCATGCAACCTAACTTGTACATTGTCAATGAATCGAAAATATGCATATCTCCATGTCTTGTTAACAACTAAAGAACCACAAACTCCCCAAAATCCCACTATGAACCCAAACACAGCGAAAATATAAAACCATGGAAATTGAAAAAGCCCATTGTTCACGTCTTTGTTGTTTTTGTTATCTTCATCAATGCCCTTATTTGGTCCGCACTTATTTGGAAGTGGGGAACCACAAAGTTTTAGATTCCCCTCAAAGGCAGAAGCATTGAAGGTTTGGATCTGAGTGCTTATTGGTATTGGTCCCTCAAGATTATTGTACGAGACATTAAATTCTTTCAAGAAATTAAGGCTCGCCAACGACGATGGAATTTTTCCAGACAAATGATTCATGGAGAGATCCAAAACCTCTAAATTTTTTAGGTAAGATATTTGGTCTGGAATGACACCGGAGAAATTGTTGGAGTAAAAAGCCAATTGGCGAAGAAGGTGCAATTGGCCGATCTCAGTAGGTATATCACCAACAATGTTATTGTTAGATAAGTCTATCGTTGCTGGAACAGTAGAAAATTTATGGTGTAGAAAAATTTGATTTACAACTAACCCACTGAAGACAGGCAATTCAAATTCATATTGGTCAACTTGAGATGCAATAAGTTCATAACTTGAGTGAATTATTGGAAAGGTTCAAGTGGGTGAGACGTGTGAGATTTCCAAGCGAAGATGGAGAGAGACCTCCTTCGAGCCCTTTGGAAGGCAAGAGCAAATGGGTGACCCAACTGTAAGTGTATGCATTTTGTGATTTTCTTTTGGCTTCCCTTGACAATTTTGTAATAGGACAATCATTGTATTTTCTCAAGCTCTAGTTTAGATTAAGAATTACATCTCTAGTTATTCTTATTTGGCTACATTATGATGGACAACAATGGATTTGACAAAAGGTAAATTTTGCATTGCATTACATTGCATTTTCTAACTTCCTGAAGATTATGACTAGCCATCTTTCCTTCGTATGACTAGTCAACCTCTGCCTTAGTAGGATTTCCAACTTATTGTTTCCAGCTGGATTCTACCAATCTATTTTGTCCTATTCTGCGAAATTCCATGCTTCCTTGTACGATTCTAACCTAGGAATTTTTGTGTAAAAGCCAATGCATTCTTCATTTGGTAGCCATGACTTTGGAAGGCAAGTTTTGGAAAGTTTCTTTGCAAACTTTCGCTTCTTCCTCAAGAGTAACCTTCATATTTTTCATCTTTGAGTTTTCCAAATTGTTTCTTTTTGAAAACTGCATTTGAAATATGAAAACCTCATCTTGCTAGATCAAACACTCTCTCATATATATCTAGGTCAGATTCAAGATTGATTTCTTCAAGAGTATGGTTTCTTGAAGAAATTGGTCATCTTCTCTTTGAATTCAAATTTCGTTTTTGTCTGAGTTGGAGCTAGCTAGCTGGTGCCATGGGATGAATGAGCTGAAGAAGAAGTTGTCATTGCCATGAAGGACCAAGCTGCTGGTTTTGCTAAGCTGGAGAAGAAGATTGCACAAGGAAAAGTATAGCACATCTTCCTAAATAGACCTAGGATTTGTTGAGCTTGCTAGTGTTTCTTTGTAAGAATCTTTTTTGCTTAGTGGATTGCCTAGTCGGTTGATGACCCCCAGTTTTTCCCAATGGTGGGTTTCTGGGTGAACAAATTTCTGGTTTGCATCTCTTAAATTTTCTGGGTTTGTGTTCTTGACAGTTGACTAGTCATCACATGTATTTCTGGGTTTGTGTTCTTGCGGTTGACTAGTCATCATTTTCTGTTGTCTGATTCTTACTTGATTATGATTCTTTCACACACTTTCACCATAGTTGTTGCTAGCACAAGGGATGCCTAGATTGACAGGTCCTTCTGAGTGCCTAGGTTGTCACTAGTAATTCTCTAGGCTTGCAGGTACATATTGATATGCTCTGTGTATGTTCTTGGTTGTGATTATTCATGTCTGACAGTTGACTAGTCATAAGAGTATTGGTCAAGGTCTAAAGTGTGTGAAGTTTGTTGTGGTTTTGTTTGAGTGTCATTTAATTTACCCCTCATCACCTAAGTGCCAATTTCACCCAAGCATCTTGATTACAAGTGATACCCTTCTAATGACAACAATCCATGAATGTCCAATTTAAAGGAGGAGAAGAAAGAGTGGAGGCAAACGACAGAAGGGAGCTGCGTTCAGCTTGTTTGCAGGCATGAATATTTGTAGATATAATGTAAGAGAATAAGAGGAAGAGAAGGGAGCCATGATCCATTAGGTTATAAGGCTGCACTAGTATGTTGCTTTCTGTGTGTGCTTTGCTCACTACAAATTAGGTATTTATCAGGGCCGGCCCTGGGTGATTGAAGGCCCAGGGCAAAACTTTAAGAGTGTGCCCTTTATTCATAAATTATTATTTTTTTAATCAAATAATTAATTGAGTGCTGCTATTTCCATCATCTTGTCCTATTTTCCCACCCATCATATCTTTAAAATTTTAAAGACAAGTTTATCTTTTTGTAAAATAACTTATAAGGACTTATGTAACTCATCTTAAGTGTAAATCCAACATGGATGTTAACAATTTTAAAAAATTATTTTAGAATATTAAAAAAACATGAAAAACTTCATCACTTCCTTCCCAGGCTGCACCAAACAAGCCACCACCCAAACACCACCAGCCACCTAGCAACCACCATCTACCAGAAGCCGAATAGCACCCACCCACCCAGCTAGCTCTCAAGACACCTAATCCCCATCAAACCAAATTATCCATAACCCATTCTAAATAATTACCGACCCAATTTGACAAAACTCATTAACTAGTGTATTGCAATTTGCAAGTATGAGAATCGATTGAAATAGCCTTCCTCACCATTTGAGACAAAAACCAAAAGCCTGATAAGAAAATCCTTGTTTAGAGAAACATAGGGAGGAGATGCGTGCTTTGGGTGAGAGAGAGAGAGAGAGAGAGAGAGAGAGAATTCTTATGCTTGCCACCATTGGTTGGCAGACCCATAAATTTTTTAGCGGAGGTGACCCATAATTTTTTTAGCGAAGGTGGACTAAGTATGAAAAATGGTTTTTCGGAATAATCATTTTCTCAAGATAATTTTTGGCGGCTTTTATTCCTTACACATCAAATAAGAAAACTTGATTTTATGGAATTTTAGTATGAAGTATATATTGACTTAATGAGCCATCATTTTTAGCATAAATCGTATTTTGCACTAAAACCGATTTTTCATATTTTTATTTGGTAGGAATTTGATTTTCTAGTATTTTTATTTGAATCTAAATGGGGGGTACTTCCTTATTTACATTGTAAACTTAAGTAAATGGAGTAATATAAAAATAAATGAAAGTAAAAGGACAAAGACATTTACTTAAATGTTGAAAATGAAAATAAGGTAATATGTACACCAGTTGAGCATAGGGGCAATATAATGTAGCCATACCCATTACTTTTAGTTATTTTATTTTTTTATGAGTACTTATAATTTTGTTTTGCATATACATATATATATTTTTGTCTGATCATATACATATATATAAGCTAATATAAATTTTTTTTGTGCCCTTCTCAATCGTGGGCCCCGGGCGGTGGCCCTGGTTGCCCTGGCCAAGGGCCGGCCCTGGTATTTATATATATAAGAGCAACCATGCTTGAAAACTATGCAAATTTAAAGTCCACGGCGCCTTCAAAGTACTCAAATTTGTTGTTATGACTAATAATGGTGATACTTTTTCACGGAATTGGGAAGATATGTGGCCTGAGAGTGACAGTGGATGTCAAGCCTGATCCAACATTACATTGACGTCCTATTCATGTTACATATAATTAAAAAGGCTTAATTATTTATATGGCCCCTGAAATTAATTTGAATCTCATTTTGCCACTTGAAACTCAATTTGTCATACTTTAATCCCTAAAACTTAATTCTCCGTCTCACTTTGCCCATATTCATTAACTCCATAAAAAAAAAAATTAACAGAGCATTGAGTTGTAAAGAGCATTGAGATGTTATAAAAATCTTTTCTATTAATTCATATTAGACTAAATATAATAACTTTCATGTATCGGATGAATGTGTTAAAGCCAAGCTATGGAATCCAAGTCTCCTTCAATTCTATGCAAATTCTAATTCAAAGTCTCAAAAGAGAAGTTTTTTCTGCTATCTTGGGCCAACACTGGGTCGGCTCTGGCCCAACATTTGTAATGTAAAAGTATTGTATTCGAGCCTTCGAGGCATAGGCTGTACATGCATAAATAAACACCCGAGTTCGATATGATCCGACCCATTCAATTTCGAAATAAAACGGGTCGTCGTCGCCAGGCCGCCAAAATGGTAGACTCCAACTGAGGAATATGCAAGCTTTGGATCTTAATCAACTTGTGGAGACAATTATCAACCCCGTCACTAGGGAGTGGGAGCTTTCATCTATAAGGCAGCAAATATCGAACCATGAAGCTTCTGTAATCTCTCGCATTAGACTTACTGGGGAACAAGATCGGCTAATTTGGCCTGATCATATTCAAGGACGGGCCCCATCTTCTTCTTCAGTGATTGATCCTAAAGTTTGGAAGCTTGTTTGGAATTTGGAAGCCCCTCCAAAAATTCGTAATTTCTTGTGGAAAGCGCTCAGGAATTGCTTAGCTACTAAAGAAAACATGTTCAGGAGGAAGATCAGTTCATCGCCTATTTGCCCCATTTGCTGTAATGAGCTAGAAACTGTGGAACATATGCTTCTTTTATGCACTTGGGTGGTGCCAATTTGGTTTGGAGGGCAGTTGAATCTGAGAATTGATAAGTTCTCCATTTTCACTTTTGCTAATTGGCTCCTTACTACAGTTGGTGATTTACCTTGCAATCTCATTGACTCTGGCAAGACTATATCTATAATCGCTTTCACATGTTGGCATATTTGGAAATTGCATTGTAAGATGGCCTTTAAGCAAAGCAGACCCTCTCCAGATATCGCTATAAGAGAGTCTCAAACAGCCTATGCAGAGTTCACTAATGCGCAGATCCACAAGAATGTCATCCATAGGCTGCCTCCTCAAAATATATCCCCAACTCAGCAATGGATGCCTCCATGTACTGATTTTGTATAAGTTAATGTGGATGCCTCTTGGAAGCAAGGTATGGATGTGGCTAGTGTGGGGTCATAATTCGAAGAGCTGATGGGTCTTTCCTGGCAGGTTTCTCAGGCCCAACCAATGCATCATCCTCAATTGAGGCTGAGACTTCAGCAATTTTGGAAGGCTGCAAGTTTGCTCTTCATGAGGGGTTGAATAATGTGATAATCGAATCTGACTCACGTGAGGCGATTTCTAGTGTTCAAGGAGGCATTGCGCAAGGAAGGTGGCAATTATACCCTCTTCTCAAAACCATCAAACAGTTCTCTAGTAATTTTCATCAATGTTATTGGTCCTGGATTCCCAGAACCGCCAACTTGGCAGCTGATCACTTGGCCAAGCTATCTTCCTCGAGGATGCGCTCTTTTGTCTGGGTTGACCGACCCCCATCCTCTCTAACAGGCATTCTAAACAAGGATGGCCTACCATGCCCACCGCCACAAAATGGTTAGATTGATACTGGTTGGTTTGTGACGACTTTAGGCTTTTTGAAGCAGCGTCTCTTTCTTTCCAATATGTATCCTCAAGCTATGTTCACTTTGATGTTTCATTTGCTTGTAGTCCCATGTCATTGGACTCCTGCCTGTTTGTATTTGGTGCTTATTTGCACCCTGGTTTTATTCAAGTACTAGTTTGTCAAAAAAAAAAAGAAAAAAAAAAGACTTCTCATTCTCAAACAGAAGAGTCTGTAAGAGGAAGAAGAGAAGAGCAATGAGTGGAGAAGAATTAGCGGGCCCCCCAGCTCCAAAGCTCCACCGTCTGCTTTATTTTGTCGGCGCTGGCTGTAAGTCATGAATTTTCATTTCAATTTTAAGTCGTCTTCTTCTTCTTCTCCCTTTTGAAATGGTTGGCTGATTTTAAATCCTGGGTAGTTATTTGCACTGTTGGAATCAACAAATGGCGTGAGCTTCAGCGCAAGTCCATTTTACAACAGCAGCAGCAGCAGCAACAGCTCCCTGATGCCGCCAATGCCCTTGAGTGATCTCCAGGTTTAAGGCAAATTTTCAAATTTTGTCATGGAATTTGGCAAGTGAGCTTGATCTTTGGCTTCATTTTGAGTTTGTATGTGCTGCTCCAGCTGAACTCGTGTTAGACTGAGCTTTGGTAGTTTGGTTGTTAAATTATGTGGAAAATGGTGCAAGAATTCATGTCTTTCAATTTGTTTGAATATGCGAAATACTGCAAATTGCTTTGGCTTCATTTTGAGTTTGATCAAATTGCTACTCTGAGTATTCAGTGTACAAATTTGAATGGTAATGGGGATTGTCAACATTTCGATTTTGTATACATTTGTGCTTCTTTTGTGACATTTTCTCTCTAGTTTATAGTTTGATATACACCATTCTTGAGGATGACTCAAATAGCGAGATTATTGATATTGAGAAAGAAGGTGAGATTATTGGTGTGTGTGTGTGTGCGCGCGCTCGAAGTGGGGGTTTGCTATTGTGAGTACCGAAGAGCTTTCACATCTTAGAATATGTATGTCTATTGAAGCTGTGGATTCTAATCCAAATCGAGGCAAATTTGTCATCTGTGAATAATGCTAGGTAAGAGTTCAGGCAGTCTTTATGTGAAATAGGGCTGGTGTCAGAAATGGGTTGGGTCTGTTTTTTGGATTGGTTGTGGTGCTTCGATTATGTGAAATAGGGATGGTGTATTTTTATTTTGGCACCAAGCAATTAGGGAAGATGAGGAATGATAGGGAAAGGTATTAGAATGACTATATTGCCCTATAGTTTTGTTCCACGTGAGCCTCATGTGTTAGTTTTGACGGAACTTTGGATGAAATCATCTGAAATCTAACGGTAGTGGTGAAATTAGCGAATTCATATAGTTCATGTGCTACAATGGAAGATTTTTTAGTTCGGGGGGGTAAGTTCGATTAGGGTCATAGTTCGGGGGGGGGGGGGGGGGGGGGGGGGCGGGGAAATGACACATTGCTCTTCTTCAAAATGTAACCATATCATGATTCACTACTAAAGGAAATGCTAATCTATTATGAGCTCTCTGACGAAGATAAGAGAAATAATGCTTTAATGATTTCAAATCACCATTCTTGGTTTTAGTGGTTCTCATGTCATTATCATTTTTCTTTTTTCTTTTACTGCAGCTAGTAAACTTAATTTCTTTACTTCAGTCACCATGAAAGATCAACATGGCATCCACTCGAAAATAGCAAAACATAAAATTAAAAAGGCTTAATTATTGATATGGCCCTTGAAACTCAATTTGAATATCATTTTGTCACCTGAAACTCAATTTGTCATACTTTACCCCATGAAACTCAATTCTCCGTCTCACTTTGCCCATATTCATTAACTCCATAAAAATAACATAGCATTGAATTGTGAGGAGCAAAATGTTGAAATTGATAACAGTCAAGCTAGATGTAAACATACGTTGATGCCCTATTCATGTTATAAAAATCTTTTCTATTAATTCATATTAGACTAGATATAATAACTTTCATGTATAACCCATCAAGAAATCAAGGGTCACAAATTTCAAGTTCCCAAAAATAATCAGTAAGAAATCACAGCAAAAAACACTAAAAAGATGCACATCGGATGAATATGTTAAAGCCAAGATATGGAATCAAAGTCTCCTTCAGTTAGTCTTAAAAGAGAAGTTTTTTTCTGCTATCTTGGGCCAAAACTGGGTCAGGTCTGGCCTAACATTTGTAATACAAAAGTATTGTGTTCGGGCCTTCAAGGCAGAGGCTGTACATGCATAAATAAACACCCGAGTTCGATATGATCCGACCCATTTCAGTTTCTGGACTAAAACGGGTCGTCGTCGTCTTTCTCAGTTGTCAGTTCTCAACTTCTCACACAGAAGAGTCTGTAAGAGGAAGAAGAGAAGAGCAATGAGTGGAGAAGAATTAGCGGGCCCCCCGGCGCCAAAGCTCCTTCGTCTGCTTTATTTTGTCGGCGCTGGCTGTAAGTCATGAATTTTCATTTCAATTTTAAGTCTTCTTCTTCTCCCTTTTTAAATGGTTGGCTGATTTTAAATTCGAGGTAGTTATTTGCACTGTTGGAATCAACAAATGGCGTGAGCTTCAGCGCAAGTCCATTTTACAACAGCAGCAGCAGCAGCAACAGCTCCCTGAAAATGCCGCAAATGCCCTTGAGTGATCTCCAGGTGTTTTATTTGAAAATCTTGCTGTTGTTTTAAGGCAAATTTTCAATTTTTATCATGGAATTTTGCAAGTGAGCTTAATCTTTGGCTTCATTTTGAGTTTGTATGTGCTGCTCCAGCTGAACTCGTGTTAGACTGAGCTTTGGTAGTTTGGTTGTTAAATTATGTGGAAAATGGTGCAAGAATTCATGTCTTTCAATCTGTTTGAATATACGAAATACCTGTGTGCAAATTGCTTTGGCTTCATTTTGAGTTTGATCAAATTGCTAATCTGAGTATTCAGTGTACAAATTTGAATGGTAATGGGGATTTTGTCAAGATTTCGATTTTGTATACATTTGTGCTTCTTTTGTGACATTTTCTCTCTAGTTTGTAGTTTGATTCGGGCAATATACACCATTCTTGAGGATGACTCAAATAGCGAGTTTATTGATATTGAGTAAGAAGGTGAGATTATTGGGGTGTGTGTGTGCCCGTGCGCGCAGTGGGGGGGGGGGGGGGGGGGGGGGGCGGTTGCTATTGTGAGTACCGAAGAGCTTTCTCATCTTAGAATATGTATGTCTATTGAAGCTGTGGATTCTAATCCAAATCGAGGCGAATTTGTCATCTGTGAATAATGCTAGGTAAGAGTTCAGGGAGTCTTTATCTAAGATGCTTTGGCATGAGGTGGCTTGGGGTTCCCCATAGAATTACCATAGCATGCATGCTTCCATTTATTCACTTTGGATAGTCATGCATTGCACTATTTTATTTGTTGGTTGTCAGAACAACTTACTCTTGAAGATTGTAATTATATGTTAGTGGACCTTGTATTTGTGTAGACGCTACGTTAAACCATCTTCAAGTATATAAACAAGCATGTTTTTTAAGTTATTAAGGAAATTGGAACTTAGTGCCAGTATGACAATAGGCGATATGTAAGTGATTCGTAGGGCGGTGAGAGTTCGGTAGTTTTCTACTGTTATGTCATGGATTTTGCAGCATGCTCCCTTTCAACTATCCTCGGATGCTTGTGCATAATCAATTGGAGGTTCTAACTTCTAACTTCACATAATGTAGCCAAAACCATGAGGCTATCACTTCACTGAGTTCAGCAACCTTCACATAATGCAGGTGATATGTAATGCTAGTTTTCTTCGAAGTTTTCACTCAGTTTCTAAATAAATCTGTCAAAATGAGTTTCGTGATAACGGAGTTTGCAAAAATTAGGGGGATGTCTCCAACTACTTTTATATAGTTCTGTCAATAGTGATTGTTTGAGTCTGACAGTCTGTTGGGTACATATAGTTCTCTGTTACGGCTAGATGGCGGGATGCAGTTTTTCATTTGAAAGCCTTGAGGGACTTTTGGAGCTGAAGCTTTCATCTTTGTTTTTGCCTTGATACATTCTTTTGTCTATATCAATAAAGGTTATTGATTGGGCAGAATCATATCTGAATATGTGGTCAGGATTTAAAGTTTGACATTTCAAACTATTTTAAAGAACGTTTCATGGCTTTTAGATCAGCACAGGGAACATCTCTTCAAACCAGAGATTGGGGTCAACCCTCAACAAATTCTCTGGAAAACCTCCAACCATATATATGAATACAACAGCGGGTGTGCAAATAATGTCTTTGACTTTGCCACGTGCAAGAGATAAATCGAGGTCAGACGATTGCCATGTTTGGAAAAACAAACAATTGACCAGAGCATGTGCGAGGCTGGGCATCAGAATGTTTTACATTTTTGCCTGGTGGCTGGCTGCATCAATGAGACAAAACGCAGGCAAGTGAACGAGTTCTTATACAATCTTCCCATGTACGTAACTAATATGTTGAGATGAAGCATGTATAATATGTGAGATTCAAATTCGGAACAAAGGATATTTGTTACTGAGATTTTTCTTTTTACTTAGTATAGCCGCGCGGCTATACTCGGTTTAAAAAAAAAATTAGTAGTATAGCCGGCGGCTATACTCGGGTTTTAGTTTTTTAGAGAAATAGAATAGCGGATCTTTTACCTCAATTTTTAATTTATAAATAGTATAGCCAAGCGGCTATACTTGGTTTTTAACTTTTTTACAGAATTTTTATTTTTGTAATTAATAAATAATATCGCCGCGCGGCTATACTCGGTTTTTAAATTTTTTTACTCGTATAGCCGCGCGGCTATTCTTGGGTTTTTTTTTTAAAACTAGTATAGCCGCCCGGCTATACGCGTTACCCTATAAGGATAGTGACAAAGGGTAGTGATAAAAGGAACAAAGATTCCTCTGTCAATCCATCTTCAAAATGCTTGACAGGAAGCTTGTAAAACATGGGAAGATTTGTATGAGAACTCGTTCACTTGCCTTTGCGGCGTTCTGTCTCATTGATGCAGCCAGCCACCAGGCAACTGTAAAACATTTTGATGCAAAAGAACAAAGATTCGTGTCAAAAGAATCAATCCATCTTGAAAATGCTTGACAGGAAGCTTACTGGGCCCTGACAATGTTAAATCTACGCGTTTCTATAGATCTAGATATTAATTTTAGGACACTGCTTCCCTCCGTCCTTAGGAGGCATTCCTACTTTTTACAAATCACAGTTTAACACTTAAGCAAAAATAATTTGTCAAAAACACAAAATATCTCTACACCCATATCAAACTGTGACAATGTTAAAAGGAACAAAGATTCCTGTGTCAACCCATCTTCAATTAAGGAAAATACTTACCTTATTTCCAGGAAGTAGAAACTCCTTTCCTACTAATCACGGTTTGATATGTGTAGAGATGTTGTGTTTTTTATGAATTATTTTTGCTTAAGTGTCAAACTGTGATTTGTAAAAAAATAAGAATGCCTCCTTCCAATAATGGAGGGAAGCAGTGTCCTAAAATTAATATCTAGATCCTATAGAAACACGTATTTTTAACATTGTCAGAGCCCCAATAAGCTCCCTGTCAAGCATTTTCAAGATGGATTGATTCTTTTGACAGAGGAATCTTTGTTCCTTTATGAAATTAACCAAAACAACCATTTCAAGCAAGAAAAACGTAAGACAAGCTGTACAAAAATTGGAAAGTGAAAAGAAAAATAGATTGACAACGAGATTATATGGAGATTATATGGACAAATATTAGCTCTTCCACCACCAATAACAGAGTTGGGGCCGTACAGTCTTCAATTCTGGTATTTGTGCAAGAATATACACAAGAAAAACCAAATTCAACTTTATTATCGGCATGATAATTATGGCAAACTTTATTATTATTAAAATCAAATGTCACAAATTTACTAATATGTGAGAAGAGTAGACACAAATACGAAGACATAATTATAAGAACAAATCACACCGAAAAAGAAGACATAGTTATAAGAACAAGCACTGCCTTGTGACATCAAGAACACAAAAGAAAACAAAAACAAAAACCAATCTAGCCTCTAAGCCTTCTTTTTATCATGTTGATGCACACTAATATCATCACATAGAGCTTATGTTGTACATTATCTATGAATCAAAAAAATGCATATCTCCAAGTCTTGTTAATAATTAAAGAACCACATACTTCTTGAAATCCTACAATGAACCTCAACGCAGTGAAAATATAAAATCATGGAAGTTGATGATGCCCATTGTCCATGTTGTTCCTGTCATCTTCATCAATGCCCTTATTTGGAGCTGAAGACTTTTGGAGAGTGTGTGAAGACATTTGGAGCTGAAAATACAAAGGAACCGGCAAGGGAGAGTGTGTGAAGACTTTTGGAGCTGAAGCTTTTATGTTTGTTTTTAACTAGAAAATATTCGTTTGACGAACTATCAATCAACTTGATTGGGAAGAAGCATGTCTAAATACGTGGTCAAGATTGAAAGTTTGACATAACATATTTTAAATTATTTTAAATAACGTTACCTTCTTTTTTAGGCAAGCACAGGGAAAATCTCTTCAAATTAAAGATTGGGGGTTAGCATATTGAATGTAAAACCCTCAACAATTCTCTGGAAAACCTCCAAGTTCCAACCACATACATTTACATGAACACAACAGTAGGTGAGCAAATAATTAATGTCTTGCCATGTGCAAGGGAAAAAATTGAGGTCAGATGTTTGAAAAAAAAAACAAACAAACAAAAGCAGTTGACCAGAGCAGGTGCGATATGTTCGGCATCAGAATGTTACAGTTTTGCCTGTTGACGTCATCAATGAGACAAACCGCGCCGCAAAGGCAAGTGAACGAGTTCACACATACAATCCACAACTTTATCCCGATCGAGACACACCAATTTGTTGGCTAATTACAATTTTCTGAGCTGCCCTTTCATGCAAAGATTGACATGAAACTTCCTGGAAGGTAGAGAGTCACCATCCATCAACCGTAAACCGGGATTTAGAGATTGGATAATTGCTATAGTTGTGATATTGGGGAGTTTTTATTGCCACCGTGTTGCTGTGGAACCTATTTCCACATACTCTTTTTTACAAGCGATGTTAAAGAGGGGGAAATCGAATTTAGAACTTTGGGTGCATGAAAAAAATGCTCTGAACCAAATAGGTATGTGGAAAATACTTTCAAATACTTTTAAATTCATCTATTAACTAGAAGCACTCATTCAGCTTACCCAAAATAATTTTAAATTCATATAGAATGGTTCTACACGAGTCCTAGGTTCTCTAATATTATTGCTTGAAGTAAATAGTCGTATACCAAAACACTCAGTGAAAGAGATGTTATTTGTATGACTCCCGATATTGGTGGCAAAAAACATAATCGAGCTGACATTATTGTATTATTGTAATTCAAGTGATTAAGAGAATATATTTATGAACATAATCAGTTACGTAGAGCGCATACCAAATCCGTTAACTAAATTTTATTTACCAAATGATGCAGTGGTATATTTGATGAATTCAAATGTGATTTGACTTTAAACATTACTGAGAGCTGACAAGTAAGGTATCAACATGTATAGTAACTCATCATTCATCACTTGAATTTAGTACATAAATTAGGTGTGTGTGCCTAGCTAGTAGCATATATACTTTGGATATATATGAATTTCTACCTTAATTTCCTTCTTTGGCGGCTTATCTGTTGGTGGTTATCTTTCCTTTTAAGAATAGGTTGTATCTTTTTCCTCACGTAGAAGCAAACAAACCAACCTGAACCCTACTGCAAAATTGCCTCACAGAAAAAAGCAAAACAAACGTATAGTCACGACAAGTAGCCAACTAGCCAGCCAACCACAGAACTTTTACGTTTTGATTCAAATAAAAGTTCATTTGGTAACTAGTCAACTTGGCACTAGAAATTACAGAGACCCCATATCTATCGAACTGAAAACATTGCACCATCTTCTTCCACGTAGCCAAGTACGTGCCTCCGTGTCACTCCAACACCAATAACAAAACCCCCCAATACACTCCACACATCCAAAAAACCCTTCGAATCCTCTCTCAACCCAATTTTCCATCCAACGGTCGAAATCAACCACCACCCTAAAGTCCCAACAATGAGCAGCAGCAGCAGCAGCTTCACCAGCTTCTACGAGACGTGGTTCGAGCAGCTCCACCACCTTGTCCACCAGCTCTCTACGTGTCCTAGACCCCCCACCACCCCCGACCACCATCACCACCTCCTCCACGTCGTCCAGAAAGTCATGTCCCACTACGCCGAGTACTACCGCGTCAAGGCCCTCGCCGCCGAGCGCGACGCCCTCGCCGTCTTCGTCTCCCCGTGGGCCACCACCCTCGAGCGCTCCCTCCACTGGATCGCAGGCTGGCGCCCCACCACCGCCTTCCACCTCGTCTACTCCGAGTCCTCCATCCACTTCGAGGCCCACATCGTCGACATCCTCCGCGGTTTTCGCACCGGAGACCTTGGGGACCTCTCCCCTTCCCAGTTTCGCCTCGTCAGCGAACTCCAATGTGAAACTGTAAGTGCACCCTATGAATTAACCACCAACATTAACTAACGTTCAAATGGTTAAGAGCATTTAACTCTGCATGTTCTGTGTTCTCCATGTCATGTGTTGAACTTCTTCTTCCAAAAACTTTATTTGTACTAATCAGCGCGATCTTTTTTGTAATTCATTTAATTAATTGCTTTGTTTTCTAGGTGAAAGAGGAGAATGCGATATCGGAGGAGTTGTCGGAGTGGCAAGAGGGGGCGAGTGAGCTGATGGGGGCATGCACGAATCTGGATATGAAGATGGGTCGGCTGGTGAGCGTGTTGAAGAAGGCTGATGATCTGAGGCTGAGAACGGTGAGGAAGGTGGTGGAGTTGTTGACACCACAGCAGGCTGTGGAGTTTTTGATTGCTGCTGCTGAGTTGCAGTTTGGGGTCCGTGGCTGGGGAATGAATCAGGACCGTCAACGTGGGAATGTCTGATTTTTCTGATCATCGCGATTGTGATCGGACGGTGGTTATTGTTCGTTGGCGGATGTCAATTGGGTATGCGTTTGTACTTTGTTTGCAGCCTGCATTATGCAGGTTGTTTTAAATGTTACTTTTTGTTTAACAATATGGATATTGTTGTGTTTCGTATCATCCATCAGCACCGTTGGTTAATAAAAGACTCGTACTGGATTCACCGTTGGATTTGTCTAATTGAATGATTCGTACAAGGAAACAAGATGCTAAGAGCAAACAAGATGCTAAGAGCATCCACAGTGGAGGTGTAAAACCACTTTTACATCCCCTTTACACCTCCGGGGTGTAAATATGTTTTTTGCTCTAGTGAGTGGGTGTAAATTCGGGGGTGTAGCTGTGGGTCCCAGCCTTTTATGTTGACTTTTCTTCATTTTTCTTCTCTTTTCTCGGGTGGGTCTGGCCTGCAAGGGATGTAAAAATGGATGTAAATATACATTTTATTTTACATCCCCATGATGGTGATGTATATTTACATCCATTTACATCTCACCATTGGAAATGATTCCGGTGACTCGGGGTGTATATTTAACATACACCCCATATACACCCCACTGTGGATGTTCTAATGAAACAAAGGAGACAAAAAGCTTCGTCAAAGGGCAAAGTTGATGGCTATATATATTTCGACGTGTCTTCGTATGAGCGTCCAAGGCCATGCATGCGGACACTTGTATTTTTTGCATGGATGACGTGTCGTGCTGAGGGCACTCCCTGCACTGCCTCTCAATAACAAGAACCATGATTTCACCTCAAAAATAATAATCATTTTTGTTCTTTTTCACAAGAAAATATTCCAACTTATTTTCTTTAACTACGGGATGGAGAGATCTTAATTCAACCTTGTTTTGAGCAAAAGGTTTCACCTTGTCTGCCTTTTTCTCATTTTTACTCTCTTACCATTCTCTCTCTCTCTGTTTTTTCTACCAATGAAATAGGCATTCGTTCTTCGTGAAAGTGATAAAGGAAAGGCGATCATGATTCTAGCTTTTGTTAAGTTGAAAATGGGAGAATTAGAAGTCTGATCAATTATCTTGGGACGGGAATGTAGATTCGAACTCGGGTGCGGAGTGAAGAGCACAGCCGCGTCTCTATTATTGAGACGATTTTAGTTTAGTGAGATATTGGAGAAAGCCAAATTAATTATAGCTTCGGTACTTATTAGCTTGTATTCCATCTATTATTATGGAGTTTAGGATTACTTGTCCATGTGGAGTTGGATATTCATTCACTTTTTAAGGTTGGCATGAGTGGTGGTGTGAGGAGTGTGATTTGATAGGCAAGTGATATTGGCCATTTTGCTTATGTGTAACGTTATGAATTTGATGGGTAATTGTTTAATTTTAATGTATTGTTCAGATACTTCTTTACATGTTGGCAGCAAAATTACAAATGAGAAAAAAGTGGATTTTGTCATACAAAAAAATAATTTTAATTAATATCAATTTGGCTAAAAGTTAAAAAAAGCCCTAAATTAAATTGTATCAAAATTAACATTGATTTTGTTGGTCAATTAGAAATAACTAAAATATTTTTGAGATATTTAGTGATATACCTATTCTTAACACTAGTAATATAGATAAACCCTACACCATTTAATTTCTAAAAATAAACAAAATAAAAAAAACCCAAAAAATGACAGCTAACTCTATTGAATTTAATTTTAATTATTAAATTACTTTAATGACCCATTGAGTGTTTAGGGTTTTTTTTAATAAGATTTTGGGATTGGGCTTGTTTCAAAAAATTGATAGTAGTTTTGTAATTATAAAAAGTTCGAAGCCTCTTTGTTATATTGTAAATGGAGCTTTGAGTGTGTTTCTAAAGTCCATTTCATATAAGGCTTTTATATAATTTGGACTCCCATATTAAATATAACAGTGAATTTCCCAATAATTTTTTACTAATTTTGTTAAAAAAATATCAGGGGGTTAAAGTGAGTAACAGCAGGCGATTTCACACTAAAAAAAATAAAAAAAATAAAAAAAGAGTTGGAGACGCGGTGTGGTTGGTTACAGTCTTTTGCCGCTTGCGGCTTCGGCTATTATGTTGAATTGACCCAGTCAAACTCCCACCACACTTTCATTACACCTCTAATCTCACAGTCCCGTCATCCAACACCAATTTACATCCGTCTCTACAACTTCCACGTGTCGCATCCTCACTCCCTTATTGGGCCTCCAACTCTCACCCGTCACAGCCGGTCACTTTACTACAAATCATTTTTTATTTTCTCATATTCATCATCGACCTCTACCACTCTCGCTCCCTCGCTCTTCCTCTCTCCATAAGAAAAAAACCGTCTCTCTTTACCAATGTCTACGAGATCGAAACCCTGACCCTAAGCCCAATCCCAAGCCATGTCTCTGAGGAAAGCCTTGCTCTCTCGGAAATTCTCCAAATCGTTTAGAGAATTGAAATTTCGAGACGATGATCAGGCGCGTGGTGGAGACCGCCGAGTCGCGCGCGGCGACTCGGCGGAGTTGGACCGAGTCGCGGACTGTGCTGACTCGTCGTCATCGTCCTCGTGGTCGACTATGCTCCCGGAGCTCCTCGGCGAGATCATACAGAGAGTGGAGAACAGCGAGGACAAGTGGCCTAACCGCCAAAACGTCGTCGCTTGCGCCTGTGTCTGCAAGCGGTGGAGGGATATTACCAAGCAGATCGTGCGCTCGCCTTCCTACAGTGGCAAAATTACCTTCCCTTCTTGCCTTAAACAGGTATTCCCTTGGCAATATCATTTTCAATTGATTGAATTATTTTTTTAAATAGCATTTAGGTTTTTTTAGTTTGCGATTTGAATAGTCTCCTTAGGAGATCGATCAGGATTGTCTGAAAGTTTGCTAATTTAGTGGAGGATTTTGATTTCTGCAATTTCTCTATTAGAATCTGAAATTATGATCAACTTTTCTTGGATGATGGCAAAATCAAGAGTTGGAAATGGTTTAAAACCTAAAAGGGTCGCAAATTCATAATGGGGCTCATCTGTGATTGGAATGAATTTGCGTAAGTCAGAAGTTTTTGAGTAAGTTTTGAAGAAGTTGCATGCTATAAAAACACACCGAATTTCAACGTTCTACCCCATTTTGGAGCTGTTTTGGTTTCCCCTTTCGAATTAGTTTATGACCGTTAAATGAAAATTTGGAATTTAAAAGCACTATATGCACTGGCCAGAGTTCAAAGAAGTTGGTAAAATTTGATTTCATTGTTTTGTGTGCGTCTTAAAAACAATACTTTTATGGGTTTCCCTATAAATAAGTTATGTTTGTGTTGTGCAAAACAAAATCTAACCTCTTGATGTTGTGATTGCAGAAATTATGGATTTTCTGGCAGATTATTGTTATTGTTACTCTTAGATAATGAACGAAGCTTAATGATAGTCCTTACATATAAAAGAGAATGAACTATGAAGATTATTTGGTTAGCTGTGTTTTCAGGCGTTTCTTGAAGAGAGATTGAAGTTTTTAAACTAAGTTGCTTCTGGTTTGTCATTGACAATATTGATGTGTTCAGTGATTCATTGAATTTAGTGGTTTGTAATAACTGATTTGCAATTGGTTGTCTTATTTCTTTGTGATTCTTGCAGCCAGGACCATGCGATTTTCCCCATCAATGTCTAATAAAACGAAACAAGAAGACCTCAACATTTTACCTTTACCTTGCATTTACCCCATGTGAGTATGTACATGAGAACAACTTTGGAATGACTTCCTCCTATATGTCTTCAGAAGCTGTTTTACTCTTACTAATTCAAATTTTGACCTGCAAGTCACTGAAGGCATACTCAAAAGGGGCAATTTTCTTGGTCTGAATCTTTAAGTTGACTTTTCATTAACTACAAAATGGAGACTTTTTGCTGGTGATTAAATTCCTAAGTTGACTTGACTCAGCAAGATCCGTTCAATCTAAGACTTGTTGAACAAAACTTTAGTTTCCTGGTCTTGATTTTGACTTGAATGTCAGATATCGATTTAATTCAAACCTTTAATGTAACCTATAAGTTTTAAACGGGTATTGCTTGCCTGAAGAAATTATTGAGCGGCATTAGTCAATGCTGAAAGATACTCATTAAATACACTTATAAGTTTGTGAAGTTACTGTGTTTTCTTTTTGTCTGAGAAATTTCTCTGATTTTAGATTACTGACATAAACAAATTATTGTTATGGTAGTATGTTGGTTGTGCATAAATTGAGGCTATAGATAAATGTTGCTTCCTTATTAATTCTCGTATTGTATGTATCGCAGTTGATCTTTTGTTTTATTTGGCACTTTGGGAGTGGTTTGTGACATGCTAATGGTTATTTTTCTTTTTTGTTCTCTGTGATATTTCTTTTTCTCTCTCCTTCCCAGCATTCACAGATAAGGGAAAGTTTCTTTTAGCAGCACGAAGATATAGGCGTGGCTCTCACACTGAGTATATTATATCACTTGATGCCGATGACATATCCCAAGGAAGCAATGCTTATGTGGGAAAACTAAGGTAAGGCATTATTCTTAAGAGAGTTAAGGTGATTGATTATGTGATGTAGTTCCTTCTGATCGTTTTTAGTGGGTAGTAACATATAATGTCTTCTGGTTTAAGGACCTTCATATGTTGAGAACTATATTTCGAACTACCTATAAGAGGTTTCAGTCCGGTACCAAGTTAGGTTGATATGATTTCAATTTTGAACCAGTTTGACACTGGGTTTTCATTAGTTTGCATTTCAGAGAAATTGGACTGTAAAGGTCAATTGACTTCACCAAAATTTTATAGTCTCAAAATTTGTGTTCTTTTAAACCCCCAACCAGTCATAATTCAAGATCTATTGAATTACAAGAACAAATTTCAATGTTAACCCATTTCTCATCTGCATTCTTATTTAATGCCAAACCCTTTTGCAGCTCGGATTTTCTGGGCACCAATTTTACAATCTATGACAGCCAGCCACCGCATACTGGTGCAAAGCCTGCAAGCAGCCGGTCTACCCGCCGTTTCGCAAGCAAGCAAATAAGCCCCCAAGTTCCAGCAGGCAACTTTGAAGTTGGGCAGGTCTCTTACAAGTTCAACCTTCTAAAATCAAGAGGTCCAAGGAGGATGGTCTGCCCACTTAATTGCCCAGCATCAGGTGAAACTGCAATTGGTAAACCTTTGGAAAAATCCGAGATGAAGAAACCAGAATCTACCAGTTCTGGCTACACCGTCTTGAGGAATAAAGCTCCAAGATGGCATGATCAGTTGCAGTGCTGGTGTTTGAATTTCCATGGTCGGGTCACAGTAGCATCAGTGAAGAACTTTCAACTGGTTGCGACAGTGGACCCAAGCCAGCCAGGGGGGAAAGGAGATGAGGAAACGGTTCTTCAGTTTGGAAAAGTGGGTGATGATACATTTACGATGGATTATAGGCAGCCCTTGTCAGCCTTCCAGGCATTTGCTATTTGCCTTACCAGCTTTGGCACAAAACTGGCTTGTGAGTAAGATAATTTCTTTTGTTTCTTTTATCTTTTATTTAAGAAGCTGGTGCTGGTGCCTTTGGATGTTTCCATTTATGCGCTCCACTCTACATAAAGAGAATTCAATGGTTATGTTTCGATCGGAGGATGCTTATATTGTAAATGTTGCTTTTGTATGATTATGCCATGGGTTGCTGTTGAAATCTTCGGTGGTTCATAATTTTATGTAAATTTTCAAAATAATTGGAAGGATGTGGTTTTGAAGGTTGGTGTCGTAGTTTTGCGGTCACGTCACATATTTGAATGGCTTTGTAAAAAATAACATGGAAGATTCTGTTTTCCACTCTTCTGGTTAGGGCTTAGAACCAGGTTGGACGTATATCAATCCTTTGGAGGGACCTTTAATGACTTACTGATCAAAATTCGAAACGAAAATGAAACGAGTGTGAAGAACTGAATCTTTTGTTAAGTTGTCAGCTGAGAAATAAAAACCAACTTTGAGCTCAATTCGGTATTCTCCAGTGTTGGGGCTGTACTAATAGACAAACCAAATTGGTCCAATATTTCAGTCTCTTTTACAAATGCTACCGGCGGTACATATTCAAGTTATGAATTGAAGAGTCACCTAGCTAATGCTGGACTAAAAAGAAACTACAATATTAATTTATTCTTAATAGTAACAATACTCTTGAGAAAATATATAGAGAACATATCAGTGCCAGGATAAAATTTCATTATAGATTTTACTGTTTTCAATGATGCTTGTCCTTCTGTAAGAGAGTAGAACTCTGTCTATCCAGTTCTTATCGCAACTTAAAGTATGACTTTACTTTCCCTTCCTTTCTTCACGAAGAACTAAGAATTTAGTCTTGCACAACCGCAGAGACCGCTTATGTTTTCATCATTCTGATGGATAACAGAATGTGTCAAACACTAACAAAATTTGAGTCTCAATCTTCCATGACATACCCGAATCTTGAGTGTGACCATGCTCAGCTCTCTCAGGCTTGTCCTGCAAGGTTCCATAAAATCAATGTAATACTATGACGCAAAGTACATATCACAAACATGAAATAGTCACCTGAAACTCAGTCGATATTATCACTGTTCACAAAGGGTCTAAATTCTCCATAAATGACATTCAAATCTTCGTTGGGACCACCCGCATTTGTCTCAGTCTTACCCTGCAAATATTCAATTATAACCATGTTATAACATGCAGGTGCGACTACGAATCTATGATGCATATGCGCATATTTTGAATGAAATAATAATCTGTGACATAGCATGACTTTGCTGAGGAGAACAACTTCAGTTGAAACTCACCTGCAACTCACTTGTCTTTGATGTTTCATCACTCTGAACAACATCAGATTCCTCTGTTGAAACTATTTCACCATTATGACCACTCATAGAGCCCAAACTTTCCTTCGAAACAACAGCATTAGCCTTGTGATCATCACCATTTTCCTCCAATTCACCCTGCAATGTATAATGAAACCAACTTATGGAATCCAGGAGCAACTAATTATAAATCTCTGATGTATATGCACATATTACGGATAAAAAAACACCTGCGACTCAGCATGACTTTGTTGAGATAACAACTGAGTGAAACTCACCTGCAGCTTGCATGTCTTTGATGCTCCATTACTCTGGACAACATCAGATTCCTCCTTCGAAACTATTTCACCACTATGACCACTCATAGAGTCTAAGTTTTCCATCGAAACAGCAGCAATATCCTTGTGGTCATCGGGATTTTCCTCCACTTCACCCTGTAGTGTTCAATGAAAGGCAACTTACTTACATAATTCAGGAACAAATGATTCTAATTATGCATGACATAATAATGTGACTCAGTACATGACTTTGTTGAGGAGTGAACAACGGAAACGGAACTCACCTGCAACGAACTATGAATCTATGATGTATTTAACATATTACGCTTAAAATAATGGCCTATGACTCAACACAACTTTGTTGAGTGAACAACTGAGTGAAACTCACCCGCAGCTCGCATGTCTTTGATGCTCCATTACTCTGGACAACATCAGATTCCTCCTTTGAAATTATTTCAACACTATGATTACTCACAGAGTCCAATTTTTCCTTCGAAACAGCAGCAATATCCTTGTGATCATCAGCATTTTCCTCCATTTCACCCTGCAGTGTTCAATCAAAGGTTTCAATCAAAGGCAACTTACAGAACTCAGGAACAAATAACTATGCTTCTATGATGTATGTACACATATTACGTATGACATAATAATCTGCGACTCAGTATATGACATTGTTGAGGAGTGAACAATGGAGATGGAACTCACCTGCAACTCACATGTCTTTGATGCTCCAGTACTCTGAACAACATCAGATTTCTGCTTTGAAACTGTTTCACCAATATGATCACTCACAGAGTCCAAGTTTTCCTTCGGAACAACAACATTATCCTTGTGATCATCAGCATTTTCCTCCAGTTCACCCTGCAACGTTCAATGAAAGCGCTTATAGAATTCAGGAACAACTCTATATAAACATATCACACATGCAATAATTACCTGCAAATTGTCTGACTTTGCCAAAGGTCCATCATCAAGAGGTATATCTTTAGACCCAATGGTTGTAGGCTGACCAATTTCCCAACCAAGGACCTTAAAAATAACCTGGCCATAAGCCCTATGAGCCACCTTCTTAGTCTTTAATATTGTAATGGAGTGCTGAAGAAGCGCCACACAACCTTTAAACCTCTTCCATACCTTCTTCCCTACCCCACCACA
This sequence comes from Prunus avium, assembly GCF_965620075.1. Taxonomy (NCBI): domain Eukaryota; kingdom Viridiplantae; phylum Streptophyta; class Magnoliopsida; order Rosales; family Rosaceae; genus Prunus; species Prunus avium. The sequence continues at coordinate 25,970,599 of NC_142287.1, read as the reverse complement.
AACCAAGCAGTAAAATTCCCCACCTTCGTAATTATTGACATAAAAACTCCTTAACTCGCCATGATCTGTAAATATCTTTGAAAAGAACTTTAATTCCTCACTTTCGTCAGACCCATCTTCATCCATCAAATCGCCTTCATCCTCATCTTCGCTGATGTCTTCACCACTGTAGCCAGCAAAGAAATCCTGGCATTCTTTTAAGGCCTTCTGCTGTAACAACAATGTAGCAGACCTTGCTTGTTCTTCCAATGGAATGGAACATGTTGCAGAAGCCGAGTGAGAACTAAAGGTCGGCCAACCTAACACTGTTGACGAGGAAACACTGGACTCTTTACATGGCCATTCAGTCTTTGAGACCAGTGATTGATCAATTCCCTACATTATATATATATTTTTTCTTTAAAAGTGGGTAAAAAAAACATTTGTAGGCTCCAGAAAATGAGATTTAAGGCCTCGAATTTAAAAAAAAATTCAAAGTTTTGGATAACATATAGTTTTAGCCAAAAGTACAATGAGTGTGCCATTATTCACTAAACCCTAAACAAAAAAGAAGAGAAAATATCATCTCAGTTGTAATTGAAGTTATCAATGCAGTTCATTTGAATAGCAATATCTTACAGAAGTATCCACTGCTTCTTTGTTTGTTCCGGTTTCTGATAATCCCTTATCAATGCTTTCTGAGCTTTTATTTGTACCATTATCTTTGAAAGAATTCTGAAAGAACACATCCCGCATCATGGAAAATTAAAAAATAAATAGAATAAAAGAAAACCAGTTCATTTGTAAATGAAGTTATGAATTCAGTTCATTTTAAACGCAATTATCTTACCCAAGTATCTACTGCTTCTTTGTTTGCTTCCATTTCTGGGATTCCCTTTTCAGTCCTTTCTGTGCTTTCATTTGTATCATCATATTTCAGAGAGTTCTGAAACAACATATCCCAAATCAAATTAAAAAGTACACTGTCTCTGATACTCATGTAAAACTCAAGAACCAAAAACTAAGTTAAAAAGTGATAGACATAACTAACCTCACAAATCATTAGTTGTTTACCCTTATTCTGATGATCATCAAATGTCTCTTTTTCACCGTATTCAGCATTAGCATCATTTTCAGCTGCCACATTGTCTTCAACAACAACCGAAACACCCTCAGAGGAACCAGCATTTACCCCAGTTTCCCCCTGCAACATTCACAACTCAACCAAATTCATATAAAACATTAAGAACAACCACCACAAACCAACATCAAGCAAAAAAAGACAAAGCTTACTCGTTCCTGGCTGGGCTTTTCCAACGAAAGACCAAGCCTTTCACCTTTGAGCACAATTGTGGGCAGCCGGTTAAAATCCCAACCCAAAACCCTACAAACCACCTGCGCAAAAGCCCTATGAGCCCGCTTCTTCTTCGTGTTGGATATCGAAATCGAATGCTGAACAAGGCCAGCACAGCCCTTCACCCACTTGTTCTTTCCCAACCCACCACAAACCAAGCAATAGAACTCCCCTTTCTCATAATTCACCTCATAGTAATTCCTCAGCTCACTCTTCTCCACAAACACATTCAACAACACCTTGTACACTTCACTCTCACCACCCTCAACCCAATAGTCATCTCCATCTCCACTCTCGTCCTCCTCAGATTCGGATTCGGATTCCTCGCTATCCGACGCGGCATTGCCCAAAAACAATCCACGGCAAGCGTCCAAGGCATTGTGTTGTAGTTTCAGCGCGGCGAGTTTCGCTTGTTCTTCTGGCAATGGACGGTGGGTTGCCGGAGCCGAATTGGGCTTCGTGGGCCACGGTAATGATGCACCGGGAGTGGAGTCATGGGTCGGGGTCAGGCAGGGCCAAGGAGGGCCCGAATGTGGAGGCGGGTCGGGTTGCGAGGGCTTCTTCTTGTTGGGCCTTTCTCTTTTATTTCTTGCCTTTCTGTTTCTCTTCCTGTTTGAGGTGTTGGTGGGATTGGGATATGAATTGGGGTTAGGGTTGTTGATTGTAGGGTTAGTGTTAGGGTTAGAGGAGGTGGGGGGGCCTTGGTGCCAGAGAGAGTGGAGGTAGATGACTTCATCTCTGAGTCTCTGTTCGAAGTAAGGATCCATTGCTCTGGTTAGGGTTGATTATTTGTAGCTGGATGTTGCCTTGGTGGTGTTTGTGAAAATGCAGCAATTGAATTCAACCATAAACAAACTCTCAAAGTCTCTCTCAACGTCTCCAAAAAAAAACACGCAGTTCCAGTTCTTGCTGATTCGTCTTCTTCTTCATTAGTCGCTTGCTTCCAGTTCCATCTGACAACATCGTATTGCATGGGATTTAAGATTTCTGGGATGCTGCCACGTTTTTCTCAAGGCTCTCAAGCTGTTGAAGTTGACAATTGACACACCACACTCAAACCACTTGCAATTAAATTAAGCATTTTGGTTGATCCTTTTTTTTTAATACATAATAATAATAATAAATTAGCCAAAAGGAAATTGGCTCTAATTTTTTATCAGATAATTCCGTCATAAACCAGAAAAACCATCATTGTTTTGTTTTTGAAATTAGATTAATGTCATTAATGAGAACATCTATCTATCACTACACATAAGAGCACCTCCACCCCAAAGGGCAAGGGCAAGGCAAGATTTGACACCATTCACATGAATAGTAGCAGCTTTGTCTTTTTTAGTTCCATTCCAAAGGGCAAAGGTAAATGCTATTTACTTTAATTTATTTTCTATTTTTTATACTTAAACCATTAATTTTGGTGTGAGAAGTGAAGAATATGACTAGATATTTATTATTAAAAAAAATAAAAAATTCTGAAAATTTTGGTTTTTTTTAAGATTTTTTTTTTTCATTGCTAACATCATCAACGACGTCAACAAACCTAGGCAAGATTTGCCTTTGGGCCTGCCCAGGCTTGTGGAGTCCACCAACTGCCCGATCTTGTTGTTGCGCGCTGGAGCCAATTGTTGGGCGAGGCCCCCTCATGCTCGGGCAAAACAAGAGCGCTGGAGGTGCTCTAAGGAAAACTGAACTATCAAACTGCATGTTACAATGTTACAACAGAATCTGCAGAGAAATTTTTGCTTTTCGGCAGAAGTAATTTTGGATGTTAAGCTACAGCAACATCCAGTCATAACATAAGCTAACAGAACCTCCTAGCAAGGAACAAAAAATACTACTTCTAAGCAAAACAAAAGTTCCAGTAACTTCCGAGAAAGGCCAACTACATAATAATTACATGATATAGATTTCTTTTTCTAAAATTGGGGACTGAGGGGCAACATAATTTCGACGTCAACGTCCCTTGCTCAAACACCAAAGTATTCCTCTGGGACATAAAATTTTAAACCGACTGCCTGCAAAAGAAAAAAAAAACACAACCATAAACACCAAAGTATTCCACTGTGACATAAAAGTTTAAACCACGCATGTCATAATTTAATATCATAATGTAGGATGTTAGTACCTCCTCAAATTTAATATCAGCATCACTGTGATCATTTTTTCTCCCAGCTGCATCACCAACTAAAAGGATCTACAATGCAGACAGAAAAAGCTTTTATAATCTCATTGATCCCGTCCTTTCGATAATAATTGCTATTGAAACGAACAAAACTACACTGACTAATTGATATGGTAACCAAACAAGAAAAGAAAAGAAAAGAGCTTACTGATCCATGTCAATGGAAATGCCAGAGTTGAAGTGCTGATCTAATATATGCCACAGGGGCGGATCCACATAGGGGCAAGAGGGGTCAATTGACCCCTGCAAACCCGGAATTCATCATTGGAGGTGAAGATGTTGACTCCTGCAAATTGCCCACAAACTGCTTGATGAAATGCTCTAAAGGGCGCAGCACACTAGCCCAACAGGCAGGAGATGACGTTGTACAGATTGCCTTATTTCCATTTTCAACATTTAAGTAAATGTCTTTGTCCTTTTACTTTCATTTATTTTTATTTTACTCCATTTACTTAAGTTTACAATGTAAATAAGGAAGTACTTCCCATTTGGATTCAAATAAAAATACTAGAAAATCAAATTCCCACCAAATCAAAATATGAAAAATCGGTTTTAGTGCAAAATACGATTTAGGCTAAAAATGATGTCTCATTAAGTCAATATATACTTCGTATTAAAATCCCATAAAATCAAGTTTTCTTATTTGATATGTAAGGAATAAAAGCCGCTAAAAATTATCTTGAGAAAATGATTATTCGGAAAAATAATTTTTCATACTTAGCCAATATTTTTACATAAAATAATTTTTCAATATGTATGATATGAATGCATGAAGGGACCCAAGTTCAATCTAGGTAAAAAGCCTTAGATGTTCAATCCACAAAGAGTTTTACAAGAATAATCTAACTCTTATGTATTGAAGAAATATTTTCTTGAAAAAGCTCCCCTAAGACAATACTCGTAGGGGTCCAAAGTTTGAGAGCTAGAGCCCAAAAGAAATACAGATAAAACCCAAAATCAAAATGCCAACGGACCTAAAAAATGACGTAAATGCCCTATAATGTGCAGGATTGCACAAATATATGCCAGCTCTTACGTCAAATAGGACGAGACGCCTTGGGAGGCGAATAGAATTGCGCTAATTTTTTAGTTTACTAGAGATATTTCTGGTTTATTGTAGTGTATCTATTTTTTGAAGTTGATGCAGTTCTCTTTGATAATGAATAAGAATGTTTTGTATGGTTTTATCTATTAACTATGAATTAGAATATTATCGTTTCATTTCAATGGGTTTCTTTTGTATAGAAATTTTTTTGACCTTTTACACATTGACCCCGGGAATGAAAATTCCTGGATCCGCCACTGGCCACACCCCCGGCTTGGGTTTGCGAATGGGGTCTTCTGCTTGACCACTGGATTTTCCAAGGCTACAAGCTCACATGCGTCACCATCAAACTAGTAGATTGGACTAGCCCGCAAAGAGAAAGAACGGCTCAATTAACCCCGCGGATCTTTCGCTTACATATAGTCCGGGGAAGGGCCTAGTAAGCGACGAAATGCTTCGAGGAGTTGAAAATAAGCGTAGATTCGGAGGACGTGCTGGAGTGGAGGGCCGTTGCGAGATCAACGCCTGGGGGAGGAACTAAATGGAGAGCTCAAGGAAGGGAGCAGTTCCTGCCTGGGAACGCAGCATGGCTCGCACGAGAGTCCCTAATGCGGACCGGCACTGTTCGAGAAAATCAAAGCATACCATGGGGGACTAACCCGAGCTATAGACAAAGAAGGACTTTGATAGATAGAATATGGCTCTACACATTTACAGAGCTAACCCCTGCCTAGTCCCTGGCAGAGCTAAGGGGGCTTCAATCCTTATTCCTTATCCCCATCTTCGCCCAGGTTAGCAGGGCCTTACTTATTCAGGGGGGAGAGTAGAGCCTCGAGAAGCACTATTGAGAGGAAGAACCTTGGCTCCTTTTCATTCTCTACAGGGTTCCAACCCTTTCTTCAACATAGGTGACAATGAGCGAGGCAAAGATGGAAGATATGGGCTCAGGGACTGCAATCAGCCGCTTCCCCTGCAGCTGTCAGCTCGTTCTTGACAGATTCGATCGGGTGTTCATAGTCTGGAGTAAAAGGATTCGAACCTTTGCGTGCCGGTACCAAAAACCAATGCCTTACCACTTGGCTATACTCCATACGGCTTGTTTTGGACAGTAGAACGAGGAGAGGGGGGGAGAGGCAGGGTTCTAAGAATGAGCCGAGCCATGCAAGGACACGGAGATATAGCAAGTAAGCAGAAGTAGGACCAAACTGAGAGTTAGCAGCATAAACAAAGAAGGATTTGTGAATGAGAAATACAAGTTTCCTATATTCATAGGAATCAATGGGAGAATGGCAAATTGCTCAAGTGGGTTGTTGGGCGTAATCTAAAGTATCATGACTTATTAAGATTCACTTGTAGTTCTGCTTCTTGCTTTAACAAAAAGACTAAGAGGAAATCTTGTTGGTCCAACCAAGAAAGGCATGGGAGTCTTTGGAGTGCTAGAATTCTTCCCCCCTTTCTACTTTTCCTCTCTCCCTTTGTTTGTGATTCTACCTGGGCTTTTCATTTTGTTTTATAGAGACCCGAGGAAATAAAAAATAAAAAATTGTAGAAGGGTGAGGCACTTTCCCCCGCATACGGAAACAAAAATCCAGGATGACGGTTTTCAAAAAACGAGTAAGGGATGGGGAGAGGGAGGCCCTCGAAACCAACCCCAGGGCAGCCAATTGTAAGAAAAGAGGTGAACCTGAGAAGAGCAGTAAGAGTAAGTGTTCAGGTGCTGGTGCTATGACCTTAAAGGCGGAAGATCCTCCCCTGGTTCTAACCACCCTGAATGAAGAGTGGGCGAACAAAATGCAAACCGGGACAGCAGCAACTTCAAAACTCCTTGCATTTTTTTTCTTTAAGGAAAAAATGTGTCATTTCATATAGCTTCGCTTGAGTAGAGGTTTAAAACCTGACACACCCAAGACTATTTGTGTGTAAACCCCCTCCCCCTATAGCCTCGCTTGTACTCAAGAAATTTTTTTGAAAAAGAATCATTATCATCATCATCACAGAGATTGATAATAACAATCAATGGCTACATTCAATCATTTCCTTTGCTTAGGTTGAAAGCCGGTAACAAACGCAACAATAACTTCAACAGAATTTCTAATTAAAAAGTGGATATTTTAAAATAAAAAAATTATATAGTTAAAATCACCATTGTTTTTCACTCCTAGACACCTAATAAAACAGAAAAATACCACCAAACCAAGGCATCTAAAACAAAGTAAACCACCAAAGCAAAAGTAAACCACCAAGGCTCAACCACCAGTCAGTCACTCATGGCCTCTCTGTTGCCCCTCTTCTTCCTCCTACTCCACCAACCTCTGTTTTCCACAGCCAATGTCCACAAGCTCAACCTCCTCCGATCTGAGCTTCTCTCCCAACCCACACCTCTAAATGACACCCCACCAACTGTATTTTTTGAAGTAACCAAACCCATTGAAGTACCAAAAACCAAGCCTTGTTCCCAGCTCATTCTCCAGCATGACTTTGCCTACACATATGGCCAAGCTCCAGTCTTTGCAAACTACACCCCTCCTTCCCATTGCCCATCTCAAACTTTCTCCACAATTGTCCTTGAATGGAAAGCTACCTGCAGAGGAAGGCAATTTGACCGCATTTTCGGGGTTTGGCTTGGTGGGGTTGAGATTCTCAGGAGCTGCACAGCAGAACCAACGTCTAATGGGATTGTTTGGACAGTCGAGAAGGACATCACAAGGTACTATTCACTGCTTAAGAGTAATCAAACACTTGCTGTTTATCTTGGCAATTTGATAGATAAAACCTACACTGGGATTTATCATGTGAATATAAGCATTCATTTTTACCCTGCTGAAGAGAAATTGAATTCTTTTGAGCAAAAGTTGGATAATTTGGCATCTGGGTACCATTCTTGGGCTGATTTGATTTTACCCATTTCGAGAAATCTGCCTTTGAATGATGGGTTGTGGTTTGAAGTTCAGAATTCAACTGATACGGAGTTGAAGGAGTTCAAGATTCCACAAAATGCGTATAGGGCTGTGTTGGAGGTGTATGTTTCATTTCATGAGAATGATGAATTTTGGTATTCAAATCTTGCTAATGAGTACATAGCTGCAAACAACCTTAGCGGTACACCTGGAAATGGACCTTTTAGGGAGGTTGTGGTCAGTCTAGATGGTGAGGTTGTTGGTGCAGTCTGGCCTTTTACTGTGATTTTCACTGGAGGGATCAATCCTCTTTTGTGGAGACCCATTACTGCAATTGGCTCATTCGATCTTCCGACTTATGATATTGAAATTACACCATTTTTAGGGAAGATATTAGATGGGGAGAGCCACAAGTTTGGGTTTAATGTTACAAATGCCTTAAATGTTTGGTACATTGATGCAAATTTGCATCTTTGGTTGGACAAACAGAGCTCAAAAACTGAAGGAAAGCTTTTGAAACATAGTAGCTTGCCCCTCGTTGTTTCCCTGGTTTCAGATTTCAAAGGTTTAAATGGCACATTTTTGACAAGGACAAGCAGGTCCGTGTCATCGACTGGATGGGTGAAGTCCTCCTATGGGAATATCACAACCCGTTCAATTCAAGACTTCTATTACAGTAATTCAATGGTCCTGGGGAAAGATGGTAATATGCAGATAGTCAACCAGAAGATCATTTTCAATGACTCAGTTCATATGAAGCTGCCATCCTCCTATGTTCACTCACTGACATCACACAAAACATTTCCACTTTATTTGTACACTGACTACTTAGAACAAGGAAATGGAACTTATTTATTGATTACAAATGTGGACTTGGGATTTATTGAGAAGAAGTCTGGTTTGGGATTCTCGAACAGCTCTCTCAGAAATCTGCAGAGTGCTGAGGGCAATATGGTTGTGAAAAACAATTTGGTTGTGAGTGGATTGGGGAGCACACAGCAAGTCTACGCATATGATGGTGGCAAATTCTGTTACTTGAGAAATATAAGCAGCTCAAACTACACAATACTCTATGACAAGGTGGGGAGCAAATGCAACAAAAAATCGTTGTCTAATTTGGATTTTGGCTTAAGCAGACTGTGGCCTTTTGGTGCTCGAATTTCTGGCCTTTTGGTGAGAACAATTACCAAAGTCTAGCTCGTTCATATTCATGCATCTTCCTGTTTGGTGGTACCTCAAATAAATATGCAAGTGTTATGTACTCAATTTCATTTTGTGGGGGTTCTAGATTGTAGTTAAGGTATCTGCATTAAAAGTTATTTTGGTTTTACTTGGAATTGGAATGATTTCTGAAAAGTGGATCAGATCAGCTTGTGCTATCTAACTCAATATAATCGAAATTATAAACCGATTTTTGTGTGTGGACTTATCTCTGCAGAGGTCCTCCTGACTTCCTTGATTTCTTTTAATTTCTTCTGGTTTGAGTCAATTTGCCATCCAATTTTCAGTCGTGTTTGCTTAATCTGCGTCTGTGGAAGAACTGATTGACCTCCAACAAACCCCGTAAAACAGAGCCTATTAATTCATGCTATATTACCACATTGAAATCTAGATAATAAACACCACATTGAAACAAACTCCTTGAGCTAATTTTTGTTCCCGACGAATACTAGTACATGATTAGTCTGAACAAACGATATTTAAAGCCAAAAGTTATTACAAAAAGCAGCAATATTCTGTTGCTGATGTTATTACAAAAAACATCACCACTCATCATTCAATTAAGTGTGAATACCATATTATATATATATATATATTCTTTATCTCTTTCTCTATCTTGGATGTCAAGATGGCGTACGTGAACTAATATCAGGCAACGGGTCGTGTATTACAAACAGCAGGATCAACTTTGCCAGACACAACAGGCTTCACGTTTTTACATCTAAATTGAGTCTCCAAATGGTCATCCCCTACGACGAGAACTCTCATGTCACTAAACTTGATGTCCTTACATGCGCCGGGCGCAGTGCCACACTCAAGAATAACGATACGATTGTCCACGGAGTTGCCCTTAATGTTCTTGAAGCTCACATTTGACACCTTAACTTTGGAGGGGTTTGGCGTTCGGCACTGTTTTGATGGGCAATGCTCCTGGTCTAAGACTATAGCCATGTTCTGAAGATAGTCGAAAATAATGTCCTCAAAAACCAAATTAGAGATGGCTATATTAGCAGTAGAACCCGCCGAACTCTGGATCCTAATTGCACCCTCAGTGTGTGAGAAGGTACAGTTTCTCACCGTCACTCCATTAACCGGCTCCTCTTTGCCAGTGTTGCCTAGGACACTCACACCAAGGCCATTGCCTTGTGAGCAGGTCATTTTTTCGATGTTGATCCCAGTGTTTCCATCTAGGATAGTGACACAGTTGTCGCTAAGGATTTTGATGTCTGTATTGGTGATGTTAATGTTTGTTGACTTTTCGATCAGGATTCCCTCCCCCCCTCGGATGCCGATGGAAACATCGTCCACTGTCACGTTTCTTGAACGGTAAATGCCAATCTGGCCGCCGACACTATTGTTCGATGTTATGCCTTGGATGTGTGAATCCTTAACCATAGAGAAAATTAAATTCTGCATTCAATCAAAGAAGCATTAATTAATCCCGATCGAACAGATCATAACTTCCGTCTTCATTTTGTTTGAAGAAGTTCTGAGTTCAAAACTCATGTACGATAAATAGTTGTTGAATAAACAAACAAAAAAAAATCAAAATTATTGAGAATGGGGATGCTTACTAGAGGCGGTTGTTCGCATTGTTTAGCTTTAGCACAATTGAATTCAGATCCTTGGCCATCAAAAATGCCATCTCCTGAGATGAGCAAGTTGTTAACCTGCGTGAAACTAATCCACGCATTACGGTGCGCACCTCCAGTTACCGACTGCTTTTTTGAAGACTGCACTGTTCCGTCAACCTTAAAGTGAATAGTTTTTGCTTTGCAGGGCCCTGCAAAATCAACTGGACCAACTATATATTTTCCTTTTGGTATCACATATTTGTTATTTTGCCTCTCACTGCAGGCTTGTGTCCATGCTTGTGTGAAAGCCTGAAAATTTAGTCACGTAACAAGAAAACATTAGTTTGATGAGAAACATCACATAGCACACTAAATTTTATTCACCGAATGACGCGATAGTATTTGATTGTTCGATGAAAAAACTAAAGTTCATTTTGTTAGAGAAAAATCTGAGTTCTAATATCATGATGGAGAGTAATTAGTTGTTTGTTACCTTGGTATCATCTGTCTTGCCATCACCCTTGGCTCCAAATTTAACGACATTAACACTGATAGCTTTGGCTTTGATGGCACATATCGCTACCAAGAACAAAAACCAGGTAATTCCATGAATAAATTCTGAACCCATGTTTTAGACTTGTATTTGTCTCTGACAATCTCAATAGTGTTGGATTCAAGATCGGTCTCAAAGGGTGCATTTTATAGTGTCAAAAAGGAAACTCACCACCGCAAAATTGTGAACCAAAATTTATGTGGACTACTTCTAATCTCTTAAGTCCTATTTAGGTGCTGACTTTCTTTTATTTATTTACTTTTATGTGGATTCAATTTCCTCTAATTTTAGTTGTTATTTCTGCTAATTTAGGCTCCTACTATTCACACAAGAAACATCTGTCTTGCTTCTTTCAAGAAACTACGTTCACGGGGTAAATTTTGTTGACCTCCGGCAAATTCTATGAATTTCTGGTCTTCAATTTACTTGAGAACAATGACCAAAGTCTAGCTAATTCATATTCATGCATCTTCCTGTTTGGTGGTACCACAAATAAATATGTAAGTATTATGTACTAAATTTCATTTTGTGGGGGTTCTAGATTGTAGTTAAGGTATCTGCATTAAAAGTGATTCTGGTTTTACTTGGAATTGGAATGATTTCTGAAAAGTGGATCAGATCAGCTTGTGCTATCTCAATATAATCGAAGTTTATGCAGGAAATTATAAACCATTATTTTTAGAATCTAACTCCTCTGTTTGTTTTCGCATTTCTTGGCTTTTAAATTTTTAATATGATCCATGTATTAAAAATCCAAGGGGTATCCTCCTGACTTCCTTGATTTCTTTTAATTTCTTCTGGTTTGAGTCAATTTACCCTCCAATTTTCAGTCGTGTGTTTGCTTAATCTGCGTCTGTGGAAGAACTCATTGATCTCCAACAAACCCCGTAAAACAGAGCCTATTAATTCTTGCTATATTACCTTGATTTAATGTTCAAGTTTCATATAAACACGCAAATGCAATTAAAATCCAAATAATAATCACCACATTGAAACAAACTCCTTCAGCTAATTTTTGTTCCCGACGAATACTGGTACATGATTAGTCCGGAGAAACAATATTTAAAGTCCAAAGTTATTACAAAAAGCAGCAATATTCTGTTGCTGATGTGATTCATAGATACGTACATCACCACTCATCATTCAATTAAGTATGAAGGAAGGGGTACTCCCCTTTCTCCACTTCACCCTGCAGTGTTCAATGAAAGGCAACTTACAGAATTCAGGAACAAAATATTCTAATTATGCATGACATAATAATGTGACTCAGTACATGACTGTTGAGGAGTCAACAACGGAGATGGAACTCACCTGCAACGAACTATGAATCTATGATGTATATACACATATTACGCATAAATAGTGACCTGTGACTCAGCACGACTTTGTTGAGTGAACAACTGAGGGAAACTCACCCGCAGCTCGCATGTCTTTGATGCTCCATTACTCTGGACTACATCAGATTCATCTTTTGAAACTATTTCACCACGGTGATTGCTCACAGAGTCCAAGTTTTCCTTCGAAACAGCTGCGATATCCTTATGATCATCAGCATTTTCTCCACTTCACCCTGCAGTGTTCAATCATAGGCAACTTACAGAATTCAGGAACAAATAACTGTGCTTCTATGATGTATTACACATATTACGTATGACATAATAATCTGTGACTCAGTATATGACATTGTTGGGGAGTGAACAATGGAGATGGAACTCACCTGCAACTCACATGTCTTTCATGTTCCAGTACTCTGAACAACATCGGATTCCTGCTTTGAAACTGTTTCACAATTATGATCATTCACAGAGTCCAAGTTTTCCTTCGGAACAACAACATTATCCATGTGATCATCAGCATTTTCTTCCAGTTCTCACCCTGCAACGTTCAATGAAAGCTAACTTATAGAATTCAGGAACAACTCTAGATAAACATCACACATGCAATAATTACCTGCAAATTGTCTGACTTTGCCAAAGGTCCATCATCAAGAGGTTTTATCTTTAGACCCAATTGTTGGAGGCTGACCAATATCCCAACCAAGGACCTTACAAATAACCTGGCCATAAGCCCTATGAGCCACCTTCTTCTTACTCTTTAATATTGCAGTGGAGTGCTGAAGAAGCGCCACACAACCTTTAAACATTTTCCATACCTTCTTCCCTACCCCACCACAAACCAAGCAGTAAAATTCCCCACCTTCGTAATTATTGACATAAAAGCTCCTCAACTCGCCATGATCTGTAAATATCTTCATCCATCAAATCACCTTCATCCTCATCTTCGCTGCTGTCTTCACCACTGTAGCCAGCTAAGAAATCCTGGCATTCATTTAAGGCCTTCTGCTGTAACAACAATGTAGCAGACCTGGCTTGTTCTTCCACTGGAATGGAGCATGTTGCAGAGGCCGAGTGAGAACCAAAGGTCGGCCAACCTAACACTGTCGATGAGGAAACGCTGGACTCTTTACATGGCCATCCTGTTTGACCTGTTGGTGGGATTGGAATTGGAATTGGGATTGGGATATGAATTGGGGTTGGGGTTGTTGATTGTAGGGTTAGGGTTAGGGTTAGAGGAGGTGGGGGGCCCTTGGTGCCAGAGAGAATGGAGGTAGATGACTTCATCTCTGAGTCTCTGTTCGAAGTAAGGATCCATTGCTCTGGTAAAACACTCAGTTCCAGTTCTTGCTGATTCGTCTTCTTCTTCATTAGTCGCTTGCTTCCAGTTCCATCTGACAACATCGTATTGCATGGGATTTAAGATTTGTGGGATGCGGCCACGTTTTGCTCAAGGCTCTCAAGCTGTTGAAGTTGACAATTGACACACCACACTCAAACTACATGCAATTAAATTAAGCATTTTGGTTGATCCTTTTCTTTTTATTTTAAAAATACATAAATATTTAATAATAATAATAATAATAATAATTCCCTCATAAACCAGAAAAGCCATCATTGTTTTTGTTTTTGAAATTAGATTAACGTCATTAAAGAGGAGAACATCTATCTATCACTATGAAGAACTGAACTATCAAACTGCATGTTACAATGTTACAATGTTACAACAGAATCTGCAGAGAAATTTTTGCTTTTCGGCAGATGTAATTTTGGATGTTAAGCTACAGAAACATTCAGTCATAACATAAGCTAACAGAACCTCCTAGCAAGGAACAAAAAATACGTATTCTAAGCAAAACAAAAGTTCCAGTAACTTCCGAGAAAGGCCAACTATATAATAATTACATGATATAGATTTCTTTTTATAAAATTGGGGGCTGAGGGGCAACATAATTTCGACGTCAACGTCCCTTGCTCAAACACCAAAGTATTCTTCTGGGACATAAAATTTTAAACCGACTGCCTGCAAAAGAAAAAAAAAACAACCATAGACACCAAAGTATTCCACTGGCACAAAACTTTAAACCACGCATGTCATAACTTAATATCATAATGTAGGATGTAGTACCTCCGCAAATTTAATATCAGCATCACTGTGATCATTTTTTCTCCCAGCTGCATCCCCAACATAAAAGGATCTATAATGCAGACAGAAAAGGCTTTTATAATCTCATTGATCCCGTCCTTTCGATAATAATTGCTATTGAAACAAACAGAACTACTGATTAATAAGGTGGCAATTCTATGTCTCTCTTCCTATGTGCAGAATAGTGATATGGTAACCAAACAAGAAAAGAAAAGAGCTTACTGATCCATGTCAATGGAAATGCCAGAGTTCAAATGTTGTTCCAATAAATGCCACATCCCTGGCTTGGGTTTGCGAAAGGGGTCTTCTGCTTGACCACCGGATTTTCCAAGGCCACAAGCTATGAAAACCTGGATAGCAGAGCCAGAAATTTTATCAAGAAGGGTCAACCTTAAATAGTAAGAGTGAGAATTTTGCCTAATTGATTGGCTCATTCGATTAAAGAAATCACGAGAACTCTTAGGAATTATGTGGTGTGTTTATGTGTTAGAAAAAAGATACTACTAGAGCCAATAGGGATTTTGTAGTGTACTTTAATTGTTATAGAATTTAAATAGTAAACAAAGAAAATGAGAAAATGAAAAAGTTAGTAAACTCAAAAGATGAGAAAGGTCAGCCATGTAATATAGAAAGTAATTCAGTCAAATGCAACATATACAAAAACAAATTATCAAAGGGTGAGAAGGGTCAAGTGACCCTTGTAGGACTTAATTGGCTCCGCCCATGCTGGACAGCGACAACTTCAATACTCCTTGCATTTTTTTCTTAAGGAAAAAATGTGTCATTTCATAGTTCTCTACATAATTGTTCTCATCATAAGATTCTACACTCTTATGCAATATTGAATTTTTTCTACATGTCAGAAGCTGAAGGTACTAACTTTATAAAAAAATACTACTAAACTATTTTCTCCTTATTGCCAAGGCTGAATGTCCCTTTTCGAAAATATGGGTAGTTCAACCAAATGACTCTTATCACAAAGGGTGAACAGACTTCCTGATTAAGAATTTAAGATGAATTTATCAGTTGCATCAGAAATGGACCATTGCATGGTTGGATCTTGCAACCATGTGAGGTAGGCAATGTAAGTCAGTCAGAAAGAATTACCTGAATTGGGACTTTCACTTTCTTAATAAAGTTGTTGAGCCGACCAATTTTTGAGTCCACAGCTACTTGTCTCTTGTTCTTCCAGCGCTCAATGTTGGACTCATTTGTAAAAATTACCTAATGTGGTCAAATTTTCAATTAGTGCAGCCCCAAACAACTAAACAAACTAGAATGTCAAACTGTCCAAAAATCACAAGACTTCTGTACAAATTTCAATAGCTTATATGATAACAAAAAAATACAAACCAGCTTGTAGCCATCCTCATACAGGCTTTGTAGCTTATCAGGAATTGAAGGATGCATAAGGGACCAAGCATCAGCACCTACCCTGAGATTAGACCAGCATATTAGGTTGTCAACAAAAATTCTTGTCCACAGTTCTGGGGTCTAGGCCAAATGAGAACTTTTTCTTTTGTACAAATGAAACTCACTTATACATTTACATTGCTTGAAACCATTCAAAAGAGATATTTATGAGACTTTCTCATGGGCCTATAAAGTATATACTTATAATTCCCATAGGATTTCCTTTTAATCAAGATTGATGAAGTCAGTTAACATAAAGAAGAAAAATTTCAAACCCACTGAAGTACAAATTCTCACTTGATTGATGGGACATGAGAAATCAAAGCCTATGATATGATATTCTTATTTGAGGGATCCCTTAATAGAAGGGGACTATATTACATTGGCATGAATAATATATGTGTACATATATTATTCATGCCAATTTAAAAATAGTAATATCCACTACCTCTTTACATTAGTATTTGCAAGACATCCATCAAAATCAAAAGCAGCAATTTTACTTGAATCATGCAGTCCATCATCCTGTAAAAAAGCAAAGCACACAACGAACACGTGAACAACATTAAACTACCTCTGCTAAAAAGTCGTGATTAGTGAACATATATATGACTGCATGCGAACAATTGAGAATTATAGATCATAAAAAGTCGTGATTAGTGAACATATATATGCACCAATTTATGTTGGAAGCAAGAAAAACAGATAAAAGCAATTAATGAAAAAAATAAATAGAAATCCAGCATAAAAATACTTTGTTCATAAAACTATTAGTGGAACAAAGTAGCCTGAGTAATAGACAAACACGTCAACGTATGCATAAAATCAGCCCTTATATTGATTTTCATTATCAAACAAAAATCAAACAAGCTTTTTAAAAGAACCTTTACAAATAAAGATAAATGTCTCACCCGTTCAAGAAATATGATTGTTTGGAATGCTTTCCATTTAGGTGAAAGAGTTGCATCCTGCACCAGTAAACATTTCCAAGAAAGAAAACAAAGGTGAAAGGTACATTTTTGAGGAAGCACAAAAAGTTTCTTCAATTCCACAAAATGTACAGATGCACATTAAAGGTAAGGAGATGGATCAGACCTTGTACTTGTCTTTCACATCAGAAATTGTAAAGGATATATCCAGCTTAGCTTGTCCATCACATTTAGATGACTGTAAACAAAAAACAAATAATGATTGATGATAGGAAGTTATATCAAGGACAAGAAACAATGTATAGCTTAACTCCTATTTAACATAATTCATTATTACAAATGAGCAAATCTGCATAAAACATATAATGACTTCCTGAGTAATTATGAGTCGCAGTTGTACCTAGAAGTTGATGCAGGAATAAAAGAAGGAATAGTACGAGTAACATGCATTCAGTCCATGTGATATATTTGTAATCTACTTAGAAACAGAAACAAAAAGACACAGCAAAACTCAGGAAGCAAGGAATTGCAATCTGGAAAAACATGAAAAGAAATAGTATAGGACAACAATTCTGAAGCAAACAGAAAACTTAATAAGAGTCTACAAAAACTGAATAAAAAGCTTGGATCAGGCAGTAAATAAGAAGAACCACACTAAGGTATTTCGCATGCAATCCCTGAAATTTTAAGAAGGAATGTGTAGGGAAGCATGATGTTGAGAAAAGATGTTCAATGAGAGTAGTGTGACTGCAAATTTTCAGACAGTATCTCAGAGCGCACTGAGTAAAGTAGAAGAAATCTAAGATGAACAAATCAAGTCCAAGAGATATATATACAAATAAAGATATGTTTAGCTACTCTAAAATGGCATCTGCATACCTTCGCTTTCTTCAGGCTCCTTTCCTCTTCTTCATTTTCATTTTCATCTACTTCATGAACCTATATTTGGAAAACATAAAAAATCACCACAGGAATTTCCTTTGGCAAATCATGTTATAAGGAAGCCAAAAATAGGGTATGTTTACTCTTTTTCCTTCAGAACTTTCCTTTCCCTCGTGTGTACTTTCATTTGAATCCTGCAAGATTCAATATTATTTTTTACCAAAAAGAAAAAAAGGTATTTCAAATAAGACATTAATAACCTAGCAGATTCAGCGAGAAGACGAAGAGCAGAAATCAAACAAATAGACCAAAGGGTTCACTTCACCAAGAATTGTGAAAACATAAAAGGCTGGAATTGACTTGGGCATTTCCCTCGTTAATATACTATAATAACAAATGCTAATGGATTTGAGTAAAGATGGAATCTGCTGGTAATCAAGCCAAGGGAATATTGGTCTTTTTTGTATTGTTTTGTGAGTTAATTGGTCAGGCTAGAATATGTGTGTAATTTATTTTAGGACATTATTTGTTGGTTTTGGTTCATCTTTGTAAGTTGTTGTTTTCTTTCAAGTTTATTTGGTCCCTCAAGTTTGCAATTTCACCATTCACAGGATGGAGTGTAGATAAGCTATACATATTATGTTATGAATAATTGTGAGTGAAGTATTTTAGCCCCTTACAATAAAATTTCGTGTTGAGGCCAGGCTTTGGGTGCCTGATACCTCTTTTTCTGAAATGTGAAACTCATAAACCTTTAGTATCTAGGCTGTTCTGGCTTCTTTCTGTCATCAATCATCTTACTTTCTGCAAGCTTCAATTTGGCCTCAATGATGCAGAAGCCCAAATAAAATTAAGAAAAAAATTTGAGTCGCATTATTGTAGCACAACACTGACTTTCAGGATTAATAATACTTCGTTACCACGCACCCTGACTTTCAGGCTTGTAAGCCCCCCTCATGTAAGTTTATATTATTCCTTTTTTCCATTGTTTTTCTTCATTCACAATCTACAGCAGGAAATAGCAGGAAATCAAGGCATACCTCCCCTCGAGATTTATCCGAGGCAGCCACCAATTTCTTCAAAGATTCCTGATCACTACTCTGAAAGTACAAACAAGTAGGACAATAATCAAATAGAG
Organism: Prunus avium; assembly: GCF_965620075.1. Classification (NCBI taxonomy): domain Eukaryota; kingdom Viridiplantae; phylum Streptophyta; class Magnoliopsida; order Rosales; family Rosaceae; genus Prunus; species Prunus avium. The sequence goes on along the minus strand of NC_142287.1, from coordinate 25,951,955 downwards.
TTGAAACTTGAAACCATGTCTGCTAAACTAATTAACACTATTACACTCAAAGGTCCTGTTTGATTGCAGAGAAAATTCAGAAACCAAAAGAGAATATAAAGCTCAATCTTTAATTGATATTTTGAAAACCAAAACTTCAATGCTTTACACATGCAACCCTGGCCTTACCCAAAAAGAAACAATCTAAATTACTTCAAAATGTTCCTCCTTTCAGTTTTTTTTTTTTAATAAGAAAAAGAGTTTATTTTTCATTTAGCTGCTTAATTATTCTCGAAACAAAGGCGAGAACTAGAAAACACCCAAAACTTCAACTTCATTTTTCCTTGTTTTCCTAAAAACAGAAGCCATAGTTAATTCTCACTGACCAAACAAAGCAAAACCCAAAACTGGTAATGGACCAAACCTCCAAAGACTGAAACCCTTTAATTTTCTCGACCGAAGCAAGCGACTCGGAGCCGAAGTTAAAGCAATCCAAGTGGTGCCACTTGGTCACGTCGAAACCGCGCGCGTCTCTGCTGACCAAGCCCAGCCTCAGAGCCTTGGCGGCGATCGCTTTCGAGCACTTCTTGCAGGAGGACCTCTTCGATTTCGCGTACTCTGCCAATACTTGGGTCGAAGAAGACGACGACATTAGTCGCGTGGAGAAGCGGATACGAGCGAAACGTTTCGGGGTGTGGAAATGAAAGAAAAGAATCGGCGAGAGTAGCAGGGGGTTAGGGGTTTTGGGGAGGTAGGGAATTAGATGGGTGAAGATACAGTTACCGGCAGTTGCATGGAAATTGGGGATGGTCAGCATTTGGAAGTTAGGTTTTTGGCTTTTTGGGGTTAGGAATTTCCCGCCATTTTTTAGTGCAAGAACAAGAGAAAAGCAGCAAAGGCTATAGCTGATTGCTCTGCTTTGTAGTTCCAAAGAAAAAAAATTAAAAATAATAATTATTTTTATCTTCATTTATTTTATTTATTAATTTTACAAGAATCCATTTATTTAATTATTAACTTACAGCAAATTAAGATAATTCATAGAAATACTGAAAATATGAATTAAGGCAGATTGCAACTCAACAAAGTTGATTAAAAACTGCCATGGCAAAACTTTCTCTTGCAATAAACTGTCTCAACTTCAACTTCATACAGCTCCTTTTACATACATAAAATCCATTGGTATCATCAATTCATAATACTTATGCTCTCTGTAATTTTCTAAACTAGCCGATACAGCGATCCAAACAAGAGACGTGAAATGATATTGTTTCAAGTCTTTGCACCAAATTCACCATCCAGAATTGCATGCCTAGTCAAAACAATCTCCTTCACAAGATTTCTGTAATTGAATGGTCTAACTGCTGCTCGCAAGAACAGTTGCGGGGGAATTTTACTCTTTTTAATCCTTTTCCTCCATGGACCATACCCAGCAATCTTCCATTCTTCGGGGCTCACAGTCGGTCGTTTTCTCCTCAAGGCGGTTTCATCACCATCATCTTCCAAGTTTCCATATTTGTTCCTTTCCATTGCTCTCAATTGCATCTTATAGTACTCAGTATTTACCTCTACACTTCGTTTTGCCAGCTTTTCCATTGCATCAGAGCTACTCACCGCCTTTTGAAACTCCTCCTCCCAATATTTCTCATCCTCTTCTTCACTTAACTCTTCTTCTTCAACTCCCAATTCATCGTCTCCATCATCTTCCTCCTCGTCATCATTGCTGTTCTCATTATCATCCCCAAATTCATTCTCTCCGTCATCTTCCATTTCCATAACAACATCTTCTTCCTCATTATTATCCTCATCAACCTCAATCCAATCCGTATACTCCTTCTCAGCCACATTGATACCGCGGACATCATCATCACCATCCGGAGCATCACAACCCAACTCCCACTCCTCCAACTTAGCCTTCCATTCCTTCGTATAGGGATGCAACAACTGAACCGGATGATTCTTCAGCAAAAACCCCAAACACCTAGACTTCTCTTCATCACTCAACTTCTCATAACCCTTCACCACATCATCCACAAACGCCTTCTGATTCACCTTCACAATCTTACACAACCCACCAAAATAAGTGCACATTTCAACACTCCCATCATCTCTCTCCAACTCAAATAAGTAATCCTCCTCTGTTTTCGGATCAAGAAAAGGCGCCAACACCCTGAAAAAATCACCCTGAGGCTCAAACCTACACTGATAAACCGGCCTCTTCACGTATATTATATCTGGTCTCATCCAAGCTGCACATTTTGTTATCATGGACCTAGTCAAGTTCCCAAGCCTACCCATCAAGTTCCACTTATCCAACCTCTGTTTATCACCTTCCACAACCACCTCACAGACCAAAGTCCACTGCTGCCACGGCAAATCCGAAAGTCTCCACCTTGGGTGCCTCACAAACACCCAAAAGTACTTAAACCCTTTGCTCCTATCCAATTGTGTCAATCTCTTCCCAAAATCTTGACCCATCTCAAATTGCTCAATCTTTTCCCACTCTTCCTGGTCCTTAACTTCACCAATCATCGTTACCCTCTCGTCGGTGAACCTCCCCCGAACCGGTTCACCGACCACCACTCCACGCCATGAGTAAGGCCCAAATTCGCCGTACTTGTACCAATCATGGGGGTGGCGCAAATTGGGGTCGTCTTTCTCCATGAACCGGGCCATGCGGTCGTACCCAAGCCCGATTTTCTGGAGCTCGTCGTCGGTGAAGTTATCGGCGTACTTCCGGCTAGGGTTCTTGAGTCGGTAGAACATGGACTCCGCAAGCTTCTTGCTTTTCCGGCGAGCATTTTGCTTCACCTCCTTGCGAAACTCCGCGTTACCTTCGATTCGGCCCGGGGACGGTCCACCTCCGGGCTTCTTCTTGCTACGGCCGGCTAACGAGCGGATGTCCCGCCGGAGTTGGGGAATTTGGTGGGAAAATGTGAAATTGGGGTCGGAATTTTGAGGGAATTGGGAGAATGCTTTGATGCAGAGGCGTTTAGGAGCGGTGCTGATGGGTTGAAGTGTTAGGGTTTTGCGGAGAGGGTTGGCAAATGGAGTGAGGATAAAGAGAGAAGGGTTTAGGGTTTTAGCGAGCGAGGGGTCTTGGCTCAACATTTTTGATTTGTCGAACGACCACCGAAACTGTGTTACAGTTTAATATGCATTAACGGCCAAAACGATGGTTAAAACGGTGTCGTTTACCTCTACTTTATTATGGAACGGAGAACGACGACGTTTTTAGTATACTATTACGAAACGCAAAGCAGAACCCATAGATATCTCTTTCCTCTTGCTTCGTCTTGCTCCTTCTTCTTCGATCCCGATCCGATCAACCATGTCGAAGCGAGCTCATACGACAGAGCTGGGCAGCATAGCTTGCGAAGAGCTCGGCGAGCTCGGCGCGGGCAAGGAGGGCTGGCTCGTCGACAACCCGAGCCTCCTCTGCGCCCTTGACACCCACTCCCTCGCGCTCGCCAACCGCTCCGTTATTGTGGTTCTAGGGTGGGCCGAGCCAGACTCGACCCGGCTCAAGATCCGACCCGAATTGTCCCCGATCTCGGCGGAGTTCGTCACGGCTATAGAGTGGTTGGTGTTTGATGAGATAAGGGTCGTCGTGGCGGGGACTTCGTCTGGCTCCCTCCTCTTTTTCTCTTTGGCTGGTCATTTAATTCATAAACAGGTAAAGCTGCCACATTCGGTTTGGTCGATGAACATTTATCATTCAATGTTGCAAATTTCATTCCGTTCGTTAAGTTTTTGCATATTGGCTTTGTAAATGTGATGATTTTGTATGGCATTGTGATTCATTTCTGGTATTGGTTGTTGAAAAACTTAAGTTATGTTGGTCATGCAGCTTTGATTAATTTATGTACTTACAGATGGTATATCCTGCACGGATTATAAGGTTGAGAGTGCGTGGAACGAAGAGAGATTTGAGCCATGAAACATCCTCGGAGGAGGTTTGTGTTGTTATGCCAGGCATAGTCGCCCGTTTTGATGGTTCTGATATTCAGGTATGAGAAACTTTTGTGTTTTTGCCTTGCTAGCAATGAAGAGTTTTAGCTGTAATGTCATCTTTGAGCATAAATCATGTTAGTGTTTATCTTTAATTTTTCACTCTTTCCCCTTATGAAATGCAAAGATAAAGTATTTTTAGTTATAAGTTAACAAGATGGTGTGGGATGTTTACTGTTGGAGACTTGGAAAAAGTTCAGATTGCCCCTTCTTTTCTGGTTTGATTTTTGTGTTTGCTTCTACCCTTTAGGAGCGCAATCAGTATGGGTTCTAATAATATGCTTTACATGCTTGGAATGTAGAATATGCTGCACCAGTGGTTTCAAGAAACACAGTCTCAGTTTTGGGATCCAAACCCCAGAAAGCGAAGCTCAGATGATTTTGGACGTTCTTATGGTAAATTACCTTACCAGTTATGGAGTGTCAGCAAGTATGGTACCTGTGCTGATGCAGCAATTACTGGCATTATGCCTCCACCACTGATGGAAATCCAGGTAGAATTACCCTGCTTATTTTCATATTCTGATGCTTTCTTCAGCATCCACCTTGATAGAATAAGTTCTGTTGAGTTCACCAGTGACTTGAAAGATAAAAAGATGTCAAACAGTGGGGATATATTGTACCGAAATTTATTTCCGTAACATTTACAATTTTTTCTTATTGCCATGCTTGTCCACCATTTTTTTTTTTAAAATTTTTCCCTGGCAGTAATGCTTCTGATGTTAATTCCCTATAAATCATGGAAAGCCTTCTGAAGTTATTTTGGATTTGAATTCAGCTGCTTTTATTGTTGGACAGTCAAGTGAACATTATTACTGTGGAATCACTGTTGGAGAGGATGCCGTGATTTCTGCCTTCAGGTTAGTGTGATGAGATGATGCAATTCAAAAATTTCCCACTTAGTAAAATTTATTCTTATGTTTTGCAATTCAAAGTGCTCTCCTTCTTATGTTCTTTTGGTATATTTAATGATTAGATATATATATATTTTTTCATATAAAGACTTTCAGAAGACAAAAATAGGTCTTTGGTGGGAGCTATCTTGTCTAAAGTTGTGCCTGCAACATTTTCGACAATAGCTTCATTGTCAAAAATGATTTGGCGGAGTGACCAGACTTCACCTAGAAAATCAGATGAGAAGCCTCAACCATTTGCACGAGGTGAGAATAATATTAACTTAAAGTTAATGATGTTGTTGACTGATTTGTGTAGTTTTTCCACCTGAATGTATTGGTGAAAGGAGGAGGAGATCATTGAATCATATTGATGGTTGACTTCATTGCCTCTGTATAAAGACCTTATTCTTTTTCCAGATATATATGGAAACATATAGATCTTTACATTTATGTGCGCATCTGTGGCTATAGTTTCAAATTTATAGGAAATAAAATATGATAAAATTATGCAAATACCAAATAAAGTGATAGACGCAGATGAAAAGACATGAAATAAATGGAATTAGAAATCAAAAGTACTCTTTTGGCTGAGGGGTTGAGTAAAAGTGCACAACAGCGACATGATCTTATAAAGTCAAAAATATAAGCACAAAGAACAGAGAAATGGTGAATCATGCATCCTTATCTCTGGTGGTCCTGTCTGCTACTTGCATGACTATTGTGCTCGCCTTACTTTCTTTGCTCTTGGAACTTTGCTAATTGTATTGAAACATAATTAACAAGAAATTATATATACGCTTGAACATGCTTTTGGACTGCTAAGTGGAACAAAAAGTACATTCCTTAGTTTTTCTGTGCATGTGACATTCAATCAAGAGTGATATGATATGCTTTAGTGTAAGCTCAAAAGAAATCCAATCTAATTTTCTTGTGGTACTATTATAGTTGGTTTTTTCTTCTTGGATTTCAAATTCTACGTACAATCATTTATCAACTGCATTTTGGCTGACCTGCAGTGTGATTTGTGACAGCTTCACCATTGACATGTTTGAAGGATTTCCCAAGAAAGGGTGAGAAGCTTACCTTATCACCTAGTGGCACGTTGGCTGCAATTACAGATTCACTTGGTCGTATATTGCTTTTAGACACTCAAGCACTTGTTATAGTGCGGCTCTGGAAGGTTTTATCCCAGAATCCTTGAATTTATTTTTACTTTATTTTTGCTTTCATTTTGTTTCCTAATGGTGGTTTGAATCAATTTGCAGGGATATCGGGATGCTAGTTGCCTATTCATGGAGATGCTGGTAAGAAAAGATACTGCAGCTTCCGGTTCTAGTTATTATGAACCTACGAAGAGTGATTACTGCCTGTGTTTGGCTATTCATGCCCCTCGGAAAGGAATTGTTGAGGTAGTTTCTTTTACTTTGTCCTCAGAAATTATCTCCTTTTTCTGACATTAAAGCAGTCAAAGATCCTTTGCATTCTCTTAGTTACATTGTTTTGCTAGCTTACTATTTATACTATATTAATGAGACTGCAAATAAATCTTTCCTGTTTTCTTGAAGGTACTTGTATCAGGAACCCTTAAGTAAATTTTTTAATTGCAAAGAATAGACCGTAAAGTGATAAGTTCCTCTAGATACATTTTCTACCTTACTTATTATGAGTCTTATGTGGACGATTGTGGATCTTGAAGGTATTGTACAGCAGTCCATGTATACATGTTAGAGAAATAGAATGTAAAATTGATAGTTGATTCTTTTAGAGGCATTCGATACATTAGTTGTCTTAAGAATCATATTTCAAAGTTTTATGCAAGCTTTTGAAAGTTTTGTTCGAAATTAGATGATGGGGACAGGGCTCCACTCTTTTTCCATTTGACTTAAATGATGTGAATGAGTTGCATATATGCATAAAATGCTTGATGGCGGCCCAAGGGTAGAATGAATGGATATCATTATGTATTAAAGAGAGAACATATAGTTCAAATTTAAGTACGATCGCAAAATTCTGTTTAGTTTTGGACTGATGGGGCCTTCTCTGTGCATTTGCTAAACCACTGTCTTAGTTGATTAAGATCAAGCTTGGTTTCACTTAATTAACTTAAATATGTTTGCTCATGTGGCAATGCCATGCAGATTTGGCAGATGAGAACTGGACCGAGGCTTCGATCATTTCAGTGTGCCAAAGGAAGCAAACTACTGCAACCTACCTACAGATTTGGATCATCAATAGCCTCTACTTATGCCCCTTTGGAGGTTTTCTTGTTGAACGGTGACTCTGGTCAAATATCAGTTTTAAATCGAACTCTTAATTGAGTGTAAATATCAGAGATGTGTAAATCTTATTGTGTAATGAAATGATGATATTTTTCAAGGAATGAAATCAATTCTACCCATACAGAATCTATGTTTACACAGAAAGCACTTATAGATAACCCAGAGGACATGCACCTTACAAACAATATGATCAGTTTTACACTGCTCAAAAGTTCACATTACAAGATTAATTTAGTGGTCTTTATACTAGAATTGCTAAATTTGAGGTGCTATAATAATTTTATTTTATGGTAATTTAATTATGTGCTAATTTTGTTTGTCTGTTTTAGGTCATTTTTATTTCTGTTGTCCTAATTTATTTTTTCATGTGGTTCTTGCCCTGGAGTATCTCATGAATCAAATCGCCTTTATTAATTGCTTGGAATTGTCCATTCCCCATTGCACCCTGATCTCTGAATCTTTCTTTTCAGGTTAAATTTACAGACTAAAAATAATAGAGAATGTTCGTTGCTATCAATGTATTAAAAGCAACAAAGATAACCCAAAAAAGAGCCACGTGGATAAATTTCTTCTTATGGTGTACAATTCTTCATAGACTTCTCTGGTTTCACTTGAAATGTCACTGTTCACTGTTCACTTTCACAATAGTATTAGTATGTACAATATTTCCAAAGACATTCCAATTGCCCTTGTAGAAAATAAAAATTGAGAAATGTAGATACTTTTATCACATTTTTTTGTTGCCAGGTACTTTTTTCACAATTGATTCGTGCTGGAATTACTAAAAGATAAATTAAAAGCTGAAGAGCAAGGGGGAAAAGTAAATTGATTTATCAAGCACTTGCTAATTTGGAAAACGAAATTGAAATTTGACTTTCCTTATTAAAATTAAAACTAAAACAATCATATCAGTGGCTACATTCAATCATTTCCTTATAGCTTCCAAGACTATTTGCCGTGTGAGTAGAGGTTTAAAACCTGACACACCCAAGACTATTTGTGTGTAAACCCCCTCCCCCTATAGCCTCGCTTGTACTCAAGAAATTTTTTTGAAAAAGAATCATTATCATCATCATCACACAGATTGATAATAACAATCAAGCTACATTCAATCATTTCCTTTGCTTAGGTTGAAAGCCGGTAACAAACGCAACAATAACTTCAACAGAATTTCTAATTAAAAAGTGGATATTTTAAAATAAAAAAATTATATAGTTAAAATCACCATTGTTTTTCACTCCTAGACACCTAATAAAACAGAAAAATACCACCAAACCAAGGCATCTAAAACAAAGTAAACCACCAAAGCAAAAGTAAACCACCAAGGCTCAACCACCAGTCAGTCACTCATGGCCTCTCTGTTGCCCCTCTTCTTCCTCCTACTCCACCAACCTCTGTTTTCCACAGCCAATGTCCACAAGCTCAACCTCCTCCGATCTGAGCTTCTCTCCCAACCCACACCTCTAAATGACACCCCACCAACTGTATTTTTTGAAGTAACTAAACCCATTGAGGTACCAAAAACCAAGCCTTGTTCCCAGCTCATTCTCCAGCATGACTTTGCCTACACATATGGCCAAGCTCCAGTCTTTGCAAACTACACCCCTCCTTCCCATTGCCCATCTCAAACTTTCTCCACAATTGTCCTTGAATGGAAAGCTACAAGCAGGGGAAGGCAATTTGACCGCATTTTCGGGGTTTGGCTTGGTGGGGTTGAGATTCTCAGGAGCTGCACAGCAGAACCAAGGCCTAATGGGATTGTTTGGACTGTCGAGAAGGACATCACAAGGTACTATTCACTGCTTAAGAGTAATCAAACACTTGCTGTTTATCTTGGCAATTTGATAGATAAAACATACACTGGGATTTATCATGTGAATATAAGCATTCATTTTTACCCTGCTAAAGAGAAATTGAATTCTTTTGAACAAAAGTTGGATAATTTGGCATCTGGGTACCATTCTTGGGCTGATTTGATTTTACCCATTTCGAGAAATCTGCCTTTGAATGATGGGTTGTGGTTTGAAGTTCAGAATTCAACTGATACGGAGTTGAAGGAGTTGAAGATTCCACAGAATGCTTATAGGGCTGTGTTGGAGGTGTATGTTTCATTTCATGAGAATGATGAATCTTGGTATTCAAATCTTCCTAATGAGTACATAGCTGCAAACAACCTTAGCGGTACACCTGGAAATGGGCCTTTTAGGGAGGTTGTGGTCAGTCTAGATGGTGAGGTTGTTGGTGCAGTCTGGCCTTTTACTGTGATTTTCACTGGAGGGGTCAATCCTCTTTTGTGGAGACCCATTACTGCAATTGGCTCATATGATCTTCCTACTTATGATATTGAAATTACACCATTTTTAGGGAAGATATTAGATGGGGAGAGCCACAAGTTTGGGTTTAATGTTACAAATGCCTTAAATGTTTGGTACATTGATGCAAATTTGCATCTTTGGTTGGACAAACAGAGCACAAAAACTGAAGGAAAGCTTTTGAAACATAATAGCTTGCCCCTTGTTGTTTCCCTGGTTTCAGATTTCAAGGGTTTAAATGGCACATTTTTGACAAGGACAAGCAGGTCCATGTCATCAACTGGATGGGTGAAGTCTTCCTATGGGAATATCACAACCCGTTCAATTCAAGACTTCTATTACAGTAATTCAATGGTCCTGGGGAAAGATGGTAATATGCAGATAGTCAACCAGAAGATCATTTTCAATGACTCAGTTCATATTAAGCTGCCATCCTCCTATGTTCACTCACTGACATCACACAAAACATTTCCACTTTATTTGTACACTGACTTCTTAGAACGAGGAAATGGAACTTATTTATTGATTACAAGTGTGGACTTGGGATTTATTGAGAAGAAGTCTGGTTTGGGATTCTCGAACAGCTCTCTCAGAAATCTGCAGAGTGCTGAGGGCAATATGGTTGTGAAAAACAATTTGGTTGTGAGTGGATTGGGGAGTACACAGCAAGTCTACGCATATGATGGTGACAAATTCTGTTACTTGAGAAATATAAGCAGCTCAAACTACACAATACTCTATGACAAGGTGGGGAGCAAATGCAACACAAAATCATTGTCTAATTTGGATTTTGGCATAAGCAGACTGTGGCCTTTTGGTGCTCGAATTTCTGACCTTTTGGTGAGAACAATGACCAAAGTCTAGCTCATTCATATTCATGCATCTTCCTCTTTGGTGGTACCTCAAATAAATATGTAAGTATTATGTACTCAATTTCATTTTGTGGGGATTCTAGATTGTAGTTAAGGTATCTGCATTAAAAGTGATTCTGGTTTTAATTTGAATTGGAATGATTTCTGAAAGCGGATCAGATCAGCTTGTGCTAATTTTTCATGCTATATTACCTTGATTTAATGTTCAAGTTTCATATAAACACGCAAATGCAATTAAAATCCAGATAATAATCACCACATTGAAACAAACTCCTTGAGCTAATTTTTGTTCCCGACGAATACTAGTACGTGATTAGTCTGAACAAGCGATATTTAAAGCCAAAAGTTATTACAAAAAGCAGCAATATTCTGTTGCTGATGTTATTACAAAAAACATCACCACTCATCATTCAATTAAGTGTGAATACCATATTATATATATATATATATATATATATATATATATTCATTATCTCTTTCTCTATCTTGGATGTCAAGATGGCGTACGTGAACTAATATCAGGCAACGGGTCGTGTATTACAAACAGCAGGATCAACTTTGCCAGACACAACAGGCTTCACGTTTTTACATCTAAATTGAGTCTCCAAATGGTCATCCCCTACGACGAGAACTCTCATGTCACTAAACTTGATGTCCTTACATGCGCCGGGCGCAGTGCCACACTCAAGAATAACGATACGATTGTCCACAGAGTTGCCCTTAATGTTCTTGAAGCTCACATTTGACACCTTAACTTTGGAGGGGTTTGGCGTTCGGCACTGTTTTGATGGGCAATGCTCCTGGTCTAAGACTATAGCCATGTTCTGAAGATAGTCGAAAATAATGTCCTCAAAAACCAAATTAGAGATGGCTATATTAGCAGTAGAACCCGCCGAACTCTGGATCCTAATTGCACCCTCAGTGTGTGAGAAGGTACAGTTTCTCACCGTCACTCCATTAACCGGCTCCTCTTTGCCAGTGTTGCCTAGGACACTCACACCAAGGCCATTGCCTTGTGAGCAGGTCATTTTTTCGATGTTGATCCCAGTGTTTCCATCTAGGATAGTGACACAGTTGTCGCTAAGGATTTTGATGTCTGTATTGGTGATGTTAATGTTTGTTGACTTTTCGATCAGGATTCCCTCCCCCCCTCGGATGCCGATGGAAACATCGTCCACTGTCACGTTTCTTGAACGGTAAATGCCAATCTGGCCGCCGACACTATTGTTCGATGTTATGCCTTGGATGTGTGAATCCTTAACCATAGAGAAAATTAAATTCTGCATTCAATCAAAGAAGCATTAATTAATCCCGATCGAACAGATCATAACTTCCGTCTTCATTTTGTTTGAAGAAGTTCTGAGTTCAAAACTCATGTACGATAAATAGTTGTTGAATAAACAAACAAAAAAAAATCAAAATTATTGAGAATGGGGATGCTTACTAGAGGCGGTTGTTCGCATTGTTTAGCTTTAGCACAATTGAATTCAGATCCTTGGCCATCAAAAATGCCATCTCCTGAGATGAGCAAGTTGTTAACCTGCGTGAAACTAATCCACGCATTACGGTGCGCACCTCCAGTTACCGACTGCTTTTTTGAAGACTGCACTGTTCCGTCAACCTTAAAGTGAATAGTTTTTGCTTTACAGGGCCCTGCAAAATCAACTGGACCAACTATATATTTTCCTTTTGGTATCACATATTTGTTATTTTGCCTCTCACTGCAGGCTTGTGTCCATGCTTGTGTGAAAGCCTGAAAATTTAATCACGTAACAAGAAAACATTAGTTTGATGAGAAACATCACATAGCACACTAAATTTTATTCACCGAATGACGCGATAGTATTTGATTGTTCGATGAAAAAACTAAAGTTCATTTTGTTAGAGAAAAATCTGAGTTCTAATATCATGTTGGAGAGTAATTAGTTGTTTGTTACCTTGGTATCATCTGTCTTGCCATCACCCTTGGCTCCAAATTTAACGACATTAACACTGATAGCTTTGGCTTTGATGGCACATATCGCTACCAAGAACAAAAACCAGGTAATTCCATGAATAAATTCTGAACCCATGTTTTAGACTTGTATTTGTCTCTGACAATCTCAATAGTGTTGGATTCAAGATCGGTCTCAAAGGGTGCATTTTATAGTGTCAAAAAGGAAACTCACCACCGCAAAATTGTTAACCAAAATTTATGTGGACTACTTCTAATCTCTTAAGTCCTATTTAGGTGCTGACTTTCTTTTATTTATTTACTTTCCTTTATGTGGATTCAATTTCCTCTAATTTTAGTTGTTATTTCTGCTAATTTAGGCTCCTACTATTCACACAAGAAACATCTGTCTTGCTTCTTTCAAGAAACTACGTTCACAGAATCACGGGGTAAATTTCGTTGACCTCCGGCAAATTCTATGAATAAGAAAAAGTTTTGTTGACCTCCAACAAATTGTTTCAATAACTATCGTCTACAAGATTTGAACTCATAATCTACTTAAACAAAATAGAGACGGTGTGTTAGTAGACCAAATGATCAATGATAATTTATTTTATATTATAATGTTTATTGGTTATTTTTTTATTAGTAATTTATAATATACCTACAACAATAGTTTGCATTCTAATTTTTGTCAATACTCTTTGATGCACTTACATATATAATGATGTACCTATTATTTTTTATGAATAAAAATCGCCCTATTATTTCTGTTCGCGTCACTACACACATATTTTGATATTAATCTAATTTAATTGTTTATAATGGTGGCTGGAGTAGTGTGGGACGGAGAGAGTATGACATAATTAGTGAATACTTTAATTAGTGAATACTTGGTGTATGAAATAGGAGTAATTTTTGTATGTTTTGGATACTCGTGGGTGAAATAGGCATCTTTTCAAACTTTTGTTTAACTAAATGTACATGCACCCATACTTTCTCAACAAAAGTGGCTTCACAAAGAATATGACAAAACTGAATTTGGGAGAAGCACGAAACCAAATATGTGTACATGTCCATCACAATTCATGATAACGAAACCAAATCTGAACCCCAAAGTAACAATCCTTTTCATGGGGTAAAACTAATCGAACACCAAAATCGAAAATGAAAGAGAAATCAAAATTGAACCTAAAATCAAGCTCTGCCTGAGTAACAAAGGAAAACCTAGCTTGCTCTGGTCTCGCGTTCTGGTCTTGCTCGCTCTGATCTCGCGCTGGTCTCACTCGCTCTGATTTTGCTCTGGTCTCAAGTTTAAAAAAGGGGACGTCACTGATGTATCAAATAAGAGAAGGAAGGCTACCTTGGCATATGTGTTCGTCACTAATAACATAATTTAAGTTGTTTTCAGTGACTAATTTAAATACTGGTCAGAAAATTTAGTCATTAAAAATTAAAAATTAGATGCCAATTATTTTAGTGACCATATAGTATTATTAGTCATTAAATTTACTATATTTGTGACTAGTATTCATTTGGTCACAAGGAAATTGGTCACTACTGAACTTTTTTCTTGTAGTGACAGATATATGTCGTGGTGTAGCACATCTGCCTTAATGTATATGTACTTGTGCTCTCGGTCTTACAGGGATGTTCTGAAGATAGTCCATAACAATGTCCGCAAAAACCAAATTATAGACGGCTATATCAACATTAGAAGCCACCAAACTCTGTATCTACAATAGCACCTTCAGTGTGTTAAAGATCAACACCAGTCCAGCCCAAATAAAGTATCCAGCCCATAGAAGTATTGAAGGGAAAATTTCTATACAACTCTAGAAGTGAAATGTCGGTTAACAAAAGGGAGATATTAGACAGTTGAAGATTGTAGAGTTTTCTAGTGCAAAATACAACTATGGGGTTGGAATAAAAGATAGTTGACAGCCATTTTGAAGAAGAATAGTCTATAAGGTAAAACAATTATGTAGCTAATATTATATAGCCAAGGCGGTGAGTTATGTCGGCTAGAACAACTATAAATTGGCATGAAGCCATGCATTGTTGAATCATTCAAGAAGTGAAGAGTGAGCAATAAGTTATAGAGCTAAATAGTCCATGAAAGAAGTGTGAGTGAAGTGAGAAAGAGTGCTTGTAAGAGTTTGTCTTTCCTTTGAGAGTTATCTTGTTGTAATATTTTGTGAGTCTTGTCTCCAACAAGTCTACAATAGAGTTGTGTACTCTAAATTTTCTCAACAATTGGTATCAAAGCGGGACGGTCAGTAACTGATTCTGCAGGAGCTTCTTTGAGTGTGAAGAGTTTGTCTCTACAAGTTTGCATTTTTAGATCAAGCTTGTTCGGTACCACCAGAATTCTGCCGACACGATGGGTGATCTTCACGTAGTTGGAGGAATCACGAAGCTCAACAACAAAAATTACAATACGTGGGCGACATGTATGGAGTCTTATCTGCAAGGCCAAGATCTTTGGGTTGTCGTCGGGGGCAACGATGTTACACAACCACGAGAAGAGAACAACGACATTTTATGTAAGTGGAAGATTAAAGCAGGTAAAGCCATGTTTGCCTTAAAGACAACAATTTAAGAAGAAATGTTAGAGCACATAAGGAAAGCCAAAACACCAAAGGAAGCATGGGACACCTTTGCAACACTCTTTGCAAAAAGGAATGACACAAGACTACAGCTGCTTGAGAACAAGCTGCTATCCGTTGCACAACGCGACATGACCATTGCTCAGTACTTCCACAAGGTAAAGTCCACATGCCGTGAAATTTCTGATTTAGATCCTACTGCTGCTATTGTGGAATTTAGGATAAAAAGAATAATTATTCATGGTCTGAGACTCGAATATCCAGGCTTCGTTGCCGTTGTACAAAGGTGGCCTACTCAACCATCGCTTGTTGTGTTTGAAAATTTGCTTGCTGATCAAGAAGCTATGGCTAAGCAAATAGGAGGGGTCTCATTAAAAGGTGAGGAGGAAGCACTCTACACCAATAAAAGTAAAGGCAACTTCAAGCAACACTTTGGTAGTAGATCTAAAAGAGATGGTGAAAAGGCGAAAGGTCATCAAAGTGAAAGAAGTTCTTGGCCAGGGGGAGCTTCAAAGTTTCACGGCAACCGTGGTCAATCCAAGAATAATAAAATATTCAAAGGTAAATGCTACAACTGCAGAAAGAAGGGAAAGATTGTTGGTCCAATAAAAGGCTCGCTGAGAGTAATACTGCTACTTCCAACTCAAAGGAGAAAAGTGATGATGATTGGGACGCAGAAGCATCTCTCGCTATAGAGGTAGAGGAGATAGCTCTCACAGTGATGGTGCCTGAACGGATTAACTACAAGAATGATTGGATCGTCGATTCAAGCTGCTCAAATCACATGACGGGTGATAAAGAGAAGTTGCAAAACCTGACTGAGTACAAGGGCAATCGTGTGGTAGTGACAACCAACAACTAAAGGTTACCGATAACCCACATCAGTAAGACAGTAGTTGTACCACGACACAACCCTAACCAAGTGCCTCTTCAAGATGTCTACCATGTTCTAGGCATGAAGAAGAATCTGCTTTCAGTGGCACAACTGACATCATCAGGCCACTATGTCCTGTTCGGTCCAAGAGATGTGAAGGTATATCGAGACCTTAAGATCTCAGGCATGCCAACATTGGAGGGACGGCGATTAGAGTCAGTCTACGTAATGTCAGCAGAGTCTGCATATGTAGACAAGACAAGAAAGAATGAGACAGTGGACTTATGGCACATGAGATTAGGCCATGTTAGCTATCACAAGCTAAGCGTGATGATGAAGAAGTCAATGCTCAAGGATTTGCCTCAGCTTGACGTGAGAACAAATACGGTATGTACAGGATGCCAACATGGTAAAGCGCATCAACTACCATATGAGGAGTCCAAGTTCAAAGCAAAAGAACTGTTAGAGTTAATCCATTCTGATGTGTTCGGGCCAGTGAAGCAACCATCAATTAGCAGGATGCGATACATGGTGACATTTATTGATGACTTCTCCAGATATGTGTGGGTTTTCTTTATGAAAGAAAAATCTGACACATTTTCAAAGTTTAAAGAGTTTAGAGAGACATTTGAAGGTGAAGTGGGGAAGAAGATTATCTGTCTACGCACAGATAATGGAGGAGAATATACCTCGAATGAATTCTCCCAATATCTACGAGAGTCTCACATACGTCATCAGTTCACATGTGCCAACACGCCACAATAGAATGGAGTAGCGGAGAGAAAGAACCGGTATCTTGCAGAGATATGTCGAAGCATATTGCATGGAAAGAATGTGCATGGAAGGTTTTGGGTTGAAGCCATGAGAATTTCAGTCCATGTGATCAACAAACTTCCTCAACCAAGGTTAGAATTTGTTTCACCCTTCGAGAAACTGTGGGATATGAAACCTACAGTCAGTTACTTTCGAGTATTCGGCCATGTGTTCTACGTATTTGTTCCAAGTCATCTACGTAGCAAGTTTGACAAAAAGGCAATCAGATGTATCTTTGTGGGATACGACAACCCGAGAAAATGGTGGAAGTGTTGTGACCCTACAAATGGAAGGTGCTACACATCACGAGATGTGGTGTTCGATGAAGCATCATCTTGGTGGTCCCAGAAAAGGAGGTGTTACCAGACTTGAGAGAAATTGAAGAGAAGCTGCAACAGAAGTTGGGGGAGCAAATTGTTCCAATCCGACCGAGTTCAAATGAGCATGAAGATTCACTTGACGGTAACGATGACGAGCAAGAAGTTACTCAGAATCCTTGGCAAACTGGTGTACATCAACAAACACTAGAAGAAGTTAGACTCAGTGAAGTGGAAATACCGACTCCACAGTCATAACCCAGAAGGTCAACAAGAGTACGAAAGCCAAATCCTAAATACGCCAACACAGCCATAGTAGAAGATGCAGTTGAACCTGAGACGTTTAAAGAAGCATCACAGAGTTTCGAATGGGTTAAAGCTATGGGAGAAGAGATCACTGCACTTGAGCAAAATCAGACTTGGGATCTGGTGCCAAAGCAAAGATATGTGAAACCCATATCCTACAAATGGGTGTACAAGATCAA
Organism: Prunus avium; assembly: GCF_965620075.1. Taxonomy (NCBI): domain Eukaryota; kingdom Viridiplantae; phylum Streptophyta; class Magnoliopsida; order Rosales; family Rosaceae; genus Prunus; species Prunus avium. Next base: position 25,934,575 of record NC_142287.1, on the reverse strand, counting down.
GCGTCGTCGTGATAGATCGATTGAAAGATACAAGGCTCGGTTGGTGGCTCAAGGTTTCTCTCTGCAGTACGGACTAGATTATGATGAAACATTTAGTCTAGTGGCAAAGCTTATGACCGCAAGAGTTTTACTTGCACTTGCTGCCAATAAAGATTGGAACTTGTACCAGATGGATGTGAAGAATGCAATTTTGCATGGGTAGTGAGATCGGGAAATCTATATGACTCAACCAATGGGGTTTGAGAACGAAGTCCATCCTGAGTATGTGTGCAAGCTTAGAAAGGCACTTTACAGATTGAAGCAAGCTCCAAGAGCATGGTACAGTAAGATTGCAGAATTTCTCTCTCGAAGTGGCTATTCAGTGACACATGCAGATTCTAGTTTATTCGTCAAAGCTAATGGAGGAAAATTAGCTATCATGCTAGTATACATGAATGATCTAATCATCACTGGTGATGACGAAGAAGAAATTCACCAAACAAAGGAAAATTTGTCAGTTTGTTTTGAAATGAAAGAACTGGGACAACTCAAGCACTTTCTTGGGCTAGAGGTCGATCGCACACAAGAAGGAATATTTCTGTGTCAACAGAAATATGCAAAAGATTTGTTGCAAAAGTTTGGGATGCTTGAATGCAAGCCAATCTGAACGTCGATGGAGCCCAATGTCAAGATGTGCGCATATGAAGGCAAAGACTTGGAAGACGCAACGATGTATCAACAATTGGTGGGTAGTCTAATCTACTTGAAATTTACTCGACCTGACATTTCATACCCGTCGATCAATTACCGGGTACGTGTTTAAGCTTGGTTCAGGAACAATTTCTTGGTGCAGTAAGAGACAGCCGACGGTATCTTTGTCAACCCCAGAGGCTGAGTACAAGGCAACAGCACTGGCAGCTCAAGAGATCATGTGGCTAACACAACTGATGAATGATCTACATCAATTGGTAGATTATTCAGTGCCGTTATATTGTGACAAAAAATCGGCAGTTCGTTTGGCTGAAAATCCAGTCTTTCATGCACGAACCGAACATGTGGAGATACACTACCATTCTATCAGATAGAAGGTTTTGCAAGAAGAGATTGAGATGAGACATATCAATACAGACGATCAAATTGCGGACTTATTCATAAAAGGTCTGAGTATCGGCAAGTTGGAAAAATTTCGTCGTCAGCTCAACGTGGTGTAAAGGATGTGAGCTGGTGTTGAAGGGGAGTGTTAAAGATCAACACCAGCCCAGGCCAAATAAAGTATCCAACCCATAGAAGTATTGAAGGGAAAATTTCTATACAACTCTAGAAGTGAAACGTCAGTTAACAAAAGGGAGATATTACACAGTTGAAGATTGTAGAGTTTTCTAGTGTAAAACACAATTATGGGGCTAGAATAAAAGAAAGTCAGCAACCATTTTGAAGAAGAATAGTCTAGAAGGTAAAACAATTACGTAGCTAATATTATATAGCCAAGGCAGTGAGCTATGTTGGCTAGAACAACTATAAATAGGCATGAAGCCATGCATTGTTGAATCAATCAAGAAGTAAAGAGTGAGAAATAAGCTATAGAGCTAAGTAGTCCTTGTGAGAAGTGTGAGTGAAGTGAGAAAGAGTGCTTGTAAGAGTTTGTCTTTCCTTTGAGAGTTGTCTTTTTGTACTATTTTGTGAGTCTAATACAAGTAAATTGTTTACTTGTTTTGTCTCCAACAAGTCTACATTAGAGTTGTGTACTCTAAATTTTCTCAACACAGTGTGAGAAGATACAGTTTCTCACCATCACTCCCATGACCGGCCCCTCTATTTCAGTTTTGCCTAGGACACCCCCATGCCAAACCCATTGCCGTCGGCACAGCACATGTCATTTTTTCAATGTTGATCCCGGTGTTTCAATTTAGGATAATTACACAGTTGTTGTTCACGACACGACTATGATGTCAACATTGGTGACGTTAACGTTTGTTGATTCTTGGATTATAATTCCCTCCCTACTAGACTCATGATCTCAACGACGTCCACTGTCACATCCGTGCTCTTGTAATTGCCAATGTGGGCTTCGAAGTTATGCCTTGGATATGTACATCCTTAACCATAGCAAAAGCTAAATTCTGCATTCTATAGCCTTCTATTAAAGAGGGATTAATCTGGATTGAACAGAAAAAATTGAAATTATATTAAGAATAGAAATGCGTACCATAAGTGGATCTTCGCAGTCAGTTGTAAAATTTCCATCAAATTCTATGTATGTCATGTTACTTTCTTTCTTTCAATAACTATTGTCTACAAGATTTGGACTTATCGTTTACATAATAGACGACCTAATATTTAGTCCTCTTACACGCATTATTACAACAAGATAAGTAAATGAATAGTTGTGTGTGGTTGTTTGTGAAGGAAGTTGAGGTTCCACCACAAAATCAATTGGTACTGGGGGAAGTAGCTCAACTCCTTATAAACCCAGGCTTGGTCCCTTAACGTTTCAATGTGGGACAAATACTCTCAACACGCCCCCACACGTGTGGTGAACTTTCAAGCCTAACACGTGAACAACACATATTGGGTGACGTGGGAACACGTGTGGCCGTTGGGCCCAACACGTGAAGCCTTGCTCTAATACCATGAAAGAGCCACCTGTCTTACGACACAACTTTAGTTTTTTTTTTCTCTTCCAAAACTTTCCTTCCCATGGCTAAAGCTAATGATGCCTCTACTACCACAACCACCACTCCACCTACCCTTTCTTCCATGAACAGCCTCACTCCTGCCATGGTTGTTGCTGTCTCCATTAAGTTGGATCGAACCAACTATTCTCTTTGGCTGGCACAATTTCTTCCCATTCTCAGAAGCCGAGACATTATGGGCTTTGTGGATGGCTCTCATGAATGTCCTCCAAAGCATCTCCCTGGTAGCATAGCAATTAATCCGGACTACACAACATGGAATCAGCACGACCAACTTATCTTAAGTTGGATCAACAACTCCTTATCCCAATTATTGCTCTCCAAAGTTTCACGTAATCAGACTTCTCGCTCCACTTGGCTGGCTCTCTAAACGTCGATATGCCTCGACATCACAAAATAGGATTTTGCATTTTTGCAATGAGCTGATGCGCACCATGAAAGGAGACTTGTCTGTCTCGGATTATCTTGACAAGATGAATATGATTGCTGACAACCTTGTGCTTGATGGACAACAGGTTCCTGATGATGAACTTGTGCAGATTATCATGAATAATCTTGGCCCTGAGTATGAAATGGTGGTGAGTGCTGCTCAGGCCCGTGATACCCCCATTACATATCCCATACTTGAGTCTCTTCTGATGACTACTGAAAGGAGAATGGCTTATCATGTTTCTTCTCTCACTGAGTCTGCTCTTGCCGTAGCTACATTTGCTGCTAACTGAAGATGTGGTGGTGGTCGTTCTAGGGGAACTAGACGTGGTGGTGTTCCATCCAATCGTGGGACTGTTCGAAATTCACAAGGTGGTACTGCTCGTGGATCCTTTACCAACCAGCGAAGCTATTAGCAAGTTGGTGAAGCATCTTCCTCTATGAACACACGGTTAGTGTGTCAAATCTGTGGCAAGCCGGGTCATTTGGCTTTGGACTGTTATCAAAGGATGAACCTGGCGTATGAAGGTAGAATTTCAAAAAAACATCTTACTGCCATGGCCACCTCTCCTACTACCATGGCTCGACAGAACAATGGCACATGGCTTCTTGACATCGGTGCAAATGCTCATGTTACTCATGAACTTCATAATATTGTCAACCCTAAGGAATATACTGGTAATGACAATGTTGGAGGTGTAGGTAATGATTCCGGACTATCCATTTCTCATTTTGGATCAAGCACTATTAACACTGATTCTTGTTCCTTGCACCTAAATGATGTCTTACATTGTCCCTTTGCTTCCACCAATTTAATTTATGTCCATCGTTTCACTTCCGACAACAATTGCTACATCCTAATTTTTCCTCCTTCCTTTTTTGTTAAGGACCTCAATACACAGAAGACGCTTTTCTAAGGGAGATGTGAGAATGGATTGTATCCATTTCATTCTGGCGGTGGATTTTCCAATCAACATTTTCAAGCTTTTCTAGGAACTCGTGTTACAATTCAAAAATGGCACTCTCGTCTTGGCCATCCCGCTAGTCCAATAATGAAGAATTTGGTTTCTAATAAAAAAGTGTCGATTACCGGCTCTTCTGATGTAGGATTTTGTTATTCATGTCCTTTAGGTAAAAGCACAAAATTACCTTTTTCAAAATCAGATTCGGTTTCTTCTTCTCCATTGGAGCTTGTACACTCCGATGTTTGGAGTTCACCTATTGTTTCAGTTAATGGTTATTGATATTATTTGCTCTTTGTTGATGATTTTTCCCGCTACACATGGATATTCCCTATATGAAACACAAATTCGAAATTTTTGATTTGTTTGTTAAATTTAAGCAACAAGTTTAGAATATGTTAAATGCTTTGATCAAAACTTTTCAATGTGATGAAGGAGGTGAATATACCAAATTTGAGTTTCAAAATTTTTGGCAAATCAAGGTATCCATCAACGTTTGTCATGCCCTAAACATCCTGAACAAAATGGATTTGCAAAACAAAAACATTGCCATCTTGTTGAAACTGCCATTGTCATGCTTTTTCATGCTCATTTCCCTTCCTCTTATTGGTTTGAAGCATGTCAAACAGCTACCTATCCAATCAACAGGTTACCTACAAAAGTACTTCACAATCTATCACCATTCGAAAAATTGTTTCACAAACCTCCTCCAAATCATGTGCCTATATTGTCCTTGCCTTCAACATAACAAGAATTAGTGCAACACATTGATCATGCACCGGCTGAACCTGATGTATCCTTCATTGAAGTTTCAAGGCTGTCCAATGTTCCCACGCATCCTATTGTGACTAGGTCACGGTTGGGAGTTCAAAAACCAAATCCTAAATATGCATTGAATTTTATTGTTGATACTAAATTACTGGAACCCACTTGTTTTAGCCAGGCTGTGAAGCAAGAGGAATGGAGACAAGTAATGGCACATGAATTCAATGCCTTATAGCGCAATGGCACATGGCAACTAGTTCCTTTTCGGTACAATATGAACCTGCTTCCAAATAAATGGGTTTTTAAAATTAAGAGGAGAGTAGATGGATCCATAGCACGCTATAAAGCAAGACTTGTCGCCAATGGTTTTCATCAGAAGTAAGGTGTCGACTATAGTGAGACATTTAGTCCTGTGGTCAAGCATAGCACTATCCGCTTGGTTCTCAGTCTTATAGTCACTAATAAATGGCCAGTCAGACAACTTGATGTGCACAATGCATTTTTGCATGGTTATTTAAGTGAGGAGGTTTACATGAAACAACCAGCTGGGTTTGTTGATCCACAATTTCCTAATCATGTATGTCGATTGCAAAGAAATCTATATTGTTTGAAGCTGTCGGCTGCGCAAATCTCACGGCCTGGGGTTCCGGGCCGAGGGGATGTGCGTTAACACGTGGCTTCCTGCTTTTGGATGCGGTGCGGTTGTGCGCGGGCGTGCCAGCACGGTCTACCGTGCGTCGAGATGTTGATGTGGATAGAATGGTCAAGTGGTGCGCCTGTTTGAACTCGTCTTCTAATCAAACGATTGTAGCCGAGAGATGAACTGATCTCGGCTGTAAGGTTCACGGCCTGAGCTACAAGGCCGTTTAGGGGTGGTGCTGATGGTGAATTTTGGGCGGTGCTCCGGCGCGCTGCTCAATGAGCAGCGGTCGTATGATATATGGGGTGAATGAATGAGTAACAGAGATGGTGCTCCGGCGCCTTGAAAATCAAGGGTTGTATGATATATTGATGAATGGATTTTCCTTACAAACTAACACTACTCCTAGGAAAGCAAGTAAAGATATTGAAAGTGCATTACAGGAAAATATAATTTGCTCCGTGGGAGGCTTTTGTTTGGTGTTTGAACCCTGTGAATGTAGCTTGAGCCTTGTATTTATAGGAAGAGTTCTTGGAGGAGTAATCGAGGCTAAAAATCTGCATGGTGGAGCCTGATTAGAGCAAGTGGGTAGTCCAATCGACATTTGGAATCGTGACGCATGGTGGTGTGACCCCATAAATCCCGATGAATCTTGGCCGCCGCCATGATCGTGGGTTCTGCGCTTCTGGCCGTGGAGATGCATTTATTGTTTCTGATAGTTGGTTACCCAATCTCTCAAACTGCAAGAATTCTTGTGGGAATGTCTGCGTCTAATCACTCTGATTCCTATCACCAAATCCTGACTTCAATCACTTTCCACCTTCCCTCGTGCATTAAATGCTTATTCGTGGTCAGTGGGTTTGCTACCATAAACAGAGGCATTGCTTCATTAAATGAAGCGTGGGACCCTGCTGCCACTTGATGAACTGACCTTAGTGCTTTTGGCCGTGATTTTGTTCGGCCTCGGCCTCGGCCTATAGTCAAGGCCGAGATGATCATGCCTTCACAACTTTTCCTTTGCTTTTTAGGAAGGCCAGACATCTTGGCGAAACGCCGCGTTTTAGCCTCACGAGCGAGTGTTAGGGCCGAGAAAAAGGGCTCCTTCGGTCAGTTCTTGGCCGTGGTTTATTAGGCACAAACAGAAGCAAGCACCACAGGCTTGGTTTGATACGTTCTCTGATTATCTCTTACAACTTGGCTTTCAAGAGTCTAAGTGTGATTACAACCAGCAAGGTGTCCATTTAATTTTACTTATTTATGTTGATGATATTTTGTTCACCGGCAATGATCGAGTCCAAGTTTCTCATCTCATTCGTCGTTTGAGTACTCTTTTCTCTATGAAAGATTTGGGAAAACTTCACTATTTTTTGGGAATTGAAGTTACCTAAGCTGGTTACTTTATGCATCTACGCTCTTGATCTTCTTCAACGTACTAAATTTATGGATGCAAAGCCAATTTCTACACCAGTTTCTAGTGGGCAAAAATTGAGTGCTTATGTTGGTGAACCGCATACTGATCTTGAGACCTACAGAAGCATTGTGGGCGCCTTGCAGTATCTAACAATCACTTGCCCAGATTTATCTTATGTTGTAAACCAAGTTTGCCAATTATGCATTCTCTGAAGTCTCCTCATTGGCTAGCAGTCAAGCGCATCCTGCGTTATCTTAAATCCTCTTATGATTATGGTATTGTTTACAAGCCCGGCAGTTTGCAAGTTAATGCTTTCTCGGATGCAGACTATGCCGGTGATCCGGATTCTCGACACTCAACCAGTGGATACTGTGTATATGTTGGTGCCAATTTGGTGTCATGAAGCTCTAAAAAGCAGAGAACAGTATCCCGATCAAGCACAGAGGCTGAGTACTGTCAACTGGCGTATACTGCTGCTGAATTGTCATGGCTTCACTCGTTGTTTCGTGATTTGCAATTGCCCTTATCCAGACCCACTATTTGGTGCGATAACATCTCCTCGATTGCTCTTGCTTCCAATCATGAGTTTCACTCTCGAACCAAACATCTTGAGGTGGACTATCATTATGTTAGGGAAAAGGTCATTCGAGGTGAGCTTACTGTTAATTTTTTTTGTTCTCTAGACTAGTTGGCTAACTTGTTTCCTAAAGGCTTGTCCTCTGCTCATTTCAAATTGTTGGTGTCCAAACTTCCAGTTGTGTCTCGTGCTGTAAGCTTGCAGGGGGATGTTAGTCAGAGGCTATCCTTTGATTTGAATTGAAACTCATGATATTGTTTGTACGTTTGAAAGTTTGAAAGTATGTTGTATTTTTATTTTAAATTCTGATACAAGGATTGCCTTATCAAGAAGGAGTCCTATCTTATCTATGTAACTGAGCTCTTGTAATTTGTTTATAAATACAACTCTCCATCACACTGATGGATCATTCAGCCAAACCTACTTTCATGAGTGAACGTAAATCTTACATGGTATCAGAGCAAGGCTTCACGTGTTGGGCCTAACAGCCACACGTGCTCCCACGTCATCCAATATGTGTTGTCCATGTGTTAGGTTTGAAAGTTCGCCACAAGTGCGGGGCCGTGTTGAGAGTATTTGTCCCACATTGAAACGTTAAGGGACCAAGCTTGGGTTTATAAGGAGTTGAGCTACTTCCCCATTGCCAATTACAGACGGCTATATCAGTATTTGCACAACAGTTATGGAGAACAAATGTCGCTGACATCCTTGATTTAATGTTCAAGTTTCATATAAACACGCAAATGCAATTAAAATCCAGATAATAATCACCACATTGAAACAAACTCCTTGAGCTAATTTTTGTTCCCGACGAATACTAGTACATGATTAGTCTGAACAAACGATATTTAAAGCCAAAAGTTATTACAAAAAGCAGCAATATTCTGTTGCTGATGTTATTACAAAAAACATCACCACTCATCATTCAATTAAGTGTGATAAGTTCCTGTTTTCTTGAAGGTACTTGTATCAGGAACCCTTAAGTAAATTTTTTAATTGCAAAGAATAGACCGTAAAGTGATAAGTTCCTCTAGATACATTTTCTACCTTACTTATTATGAGTCTTATGTGGACGATTGTGGATCTTGAAGGTATTGTACAGCAGTCCATGTATACATGTTAGAGAAATAGAATGTAAAATTGATAGTTGATTCTTTTAGAGGCATTCGATACATTAGTTGTCTTAAGAATCATATTTCAAAGTTTTATGCAAGCTTTTGAAAGTTTTGTTCGGAATTAGATGATGGGGACAGGGCTCCACTCTTTTTCCATTTGACTTAAATGATGTGAATGAGTTGCATATATGCATAAAATGCTTGATGGCAGCCCAAGGGTAGAATGAATGGATATCATTATGTATTAAAGAGAGAACATATAGTTCAAATTTAAGTACGATCGCAAAATTCTGTTTAGTTTTGGACTGATGGGGCCTTCTCTGTGCATTTGCTAAACCACTGTCTTAGTTGATTAAGATCAAGCTTGGTTTCACTTAATTAACTTAAATATGTTTGCTCATGTGGCAATGCCATGCAGATTTGGCAGATGAGAACTGGACCGAGGCTTCGATCATTTCAGTGTGCCAAAGGAAGCAAACTACTGCAACCTACCTACAGATTTGGATCATCAATAGCCTCTACTTATGCCCCTTTGGAGGTTTTCTTGTTGAACGGTGACTCTGGTCAAATATCAGTTTTAAATCGAACTCTTAATTGAGTGTAAATATCAGAGATGTGTAAATCTTATTGTGTAATGAAATGATGATATTTTTCAAGGAATGAAATCAATTCTACCCATACAGAATCTATGTTTACACAGAAAGCACTTATAGATAACCCAGAGGACATGCACCTTACAAACAATATGATCAGTTTTACACTGCTCAAAAGTTCACATTACAAGATTAATTTAGTGGTCTTTATACTAGAATTGCTAAATTTGAGGGGCTATAATAATTTATTTTATGGTAATTTAATTATGTGCTAGTTTTGTTTGTCTGTTTTAGGTCATTTTTATTTCTGTTGTCCTAATTTATTTTTTCATGTGGTTCTTGCCCTGGAGTATCTCATGAATCAAATCGCCTTTATTAATTGCTTGGAATTGTCCATTCCCCATTGCACCCTGATCTCTGAATCTTTCTTTTCAGGTTAAATTTACAGACTAAAAATAATAGAGAATGTTCGTTGCTATCAATGTATTAAAAGCAACAAAGATAACCCAAAAAAGAGCCACGTGGATAAATTTCTTCTTATGGTATACAATTCTTCATAATAGTATGTACAATATTATTAGTATGTACAATATTTCCAAAGACATTCCAATTGCCCTTGTAGAAAATAAAAATTGAGAAATGTACCTACTTTTATCACAATTTGTTGTTGCCAGGTACTTTTTTCACAATTGATTCGTGCTGGAATTACTAAAAGATAAATTAAAAGCTGAAGAGCAAGGGGGAAAGTAAATTGATTTATCAAGCACTTGCTAATTTGGAAAACGAAATTGAAATTTGACTTTCCTTATTAAAATTAAAACTAAAACAATCATATCAGTGGCTACATTCAATCATTTCCTTATAGCTTCCAAGACTATTTGCCGTGTGAGTAGAGGTTTAAAACCTGACACACCCAAGACTATTTGTGTGTAAACCCCCTCCCCCTATAGCTTCATTTGTACTCAAGAATTTTTTTTAAAAAAGAATCATTATCATCATCATCACAGAGATTGACAGTAACAATCAATGGCTACATTCAATCATTTCCTTTGCTTAGGTTGAGAGCCAGTAACAAACGCAACAATAACTTCAACAGAATTTCTAATCAAAAAGTGGATATTTTTAAAAAAAATTATAGAGTTAAAATCATCTACAAGAAAAAAGTCCTTTCACAACGCGCAATGTGCGTTGTGAAAACATATTGACAACATGCGGCGCACATTGTTGAAGCCGATGTCGTTAAAAGGTGTAGGGCTTTCGACAACACGCGTTGAACGTCGTCATTTATTTTGGCGCTCGTTGTGAACAACATTAACCACAACACGCGCACGTTGTAGGAGCGATTGACAACAACGTGCCGAGCGTGTTGTCTTATAATATTATGACAACATGTCTGTGCTCGTTGTTGTTTATGTTTTGACAACAAGCAATGCGCGTTGTTATATCAAATATATATGTTTTTTTTAAATAATTATCAAAATTACCTGATAAAAGTATAATTTATCTATAAATAGAAGCTCTATGATAAACATAAATATTTCCTTACTTCACATTCATAAGGCATCCCAGAATACAAAGCTTTCATTCAAAAGATAAATAAGGAGTTCCATATACATATTACAAAGTTATATTCATCCCAATATACTCATCGATGGTGAATGTAGCTGGAAACCACTGATTGAAGCTCATCAGCATCCTGAAAACCCCATTGCCTGTTGTAATTTGTTTGCATGCCAAAAGAAGACATGGAATGAGAAGTGCCCTCTTCGAAGCTGCCATATGAGACATTTTCTTCTGGGATATTCACTAAATTTTCTTCTGGGATATTTGAATTCATAATTCCATTCTCATAATTCCAACTTTGAGCTGCTTGATTAGGGTTTGAGCCATTGACAAAGCTTTGAGCTGCTTGATCCTTGAGGAAAGCTAACTGTGCTTGTAAGTTGACCACCTGAAAAGTTCAAACCAAAAGCATATACTCATCAGTTACTTCAACATACAATCTGAACAGAAACCCAATCTGAACATACAAAGGGTACTAAATGATTAACCTGCTGTTGGAGAGCAAAAATATGTGAAACACATCCATATATGGGATCTTGAATCCTGGCTTGAGCTTCATATGATATCGACATTGCGGCCTTGCATCGATCGCTCAACGGAAGGTGAACTAAAAGCCTCGACACATTGCTTGCGCCAAAAACCTTGTGGATGGCAGAAAAATCAACATCTCCCTCTTCATAGCAGAAATGAGGCGCAAAAATACACCCCGTCACACATTTTCTTCTCAAGAACTTGCAGGCTCCACAGGGAGAACCACAACCAGCCATGGTTTTGATGATCTTTTTTAATTGGGAGGGTTTTATATACGTTTTATGTTGGTGATTTTTGTTTTTGTTTTTACCGCATTATTGGTGATTTTTGCCCCGCATTATCCGCATTATTGTTTAGGGTTTTTGTTTTTGTTTTTACCGCATTATTGGTGATTTTTGCCCCGCATTATCCGCATTATGGTTTAGGGTTTTTGTAATATAATATTGCCCCGCATTATCCGCATTATTGGTGATTTTTTTTTTGTTTTTACCGCATTAATGTCGTCTTATAATATTGCCCCGCATTATCCGCATTATTGGTGATTTTTGTTTTTGTTTTTACCGCATTAATGGTGATTTTTGTTTTTGTTTTTACCGAACCTTGGATCCTACCTAACAAATAATAATAAACCATGGCAGCCATTATCAAACACATCATTCCCACTTTTTCCAGTTGCTGAGTTGGTTTTGGTTTTGTCACTTTCACCGTATTCAATTTCAGATTTACTTGTGTTTGATCAATTGTTTAAACTTAAAGCAAGCTGGAAGGTGAAGAAAAATTGGGATCCTACCTAACAAATAATAATAAACCATGGCAATCAGAACCATCAAACGCATGTAAAGAATCATGCCATCCCTCTTAACATAAAGCAATACAAGGCATCAGTGCATTGCAACAAAGTCTGGAAAACCAAGTAACTAAACCAATCAGCAAATTTAGCATTCATAAGCAAAGCTAAACTAAATAGTAATCCCAGTTTGCAGCAATAAATTCATGTTAAGGACAGGGAAAATAAAAGTAACATCGTCTACAAAGACAGGGAAAATAAAAGTAACATAGATGGGTACCAAGAATAGGCATGTGGATCTGGCCAAAACCTTGCAGGCACTAAATTGCTTGCCTGAGTACATGTATAAAGACATATATGGCTGATTCCTTAAAAACCAAAATTAGATGCAAATTTTAAACCTTTCTACATTGTAAGTCCAAATTTCCTAAAGCAAAGACCTAAAATTGCTTACCTGGCCTTTGCTCCTTCAACTTTGTGAAGGTTTGGGAGAGACTGATGGTTTGGAATCTGATTCCAAATATACAAGAATTGAACCCAGATGTACAAGATCTACAAGATAAATTCATATGGAAGAAGAAAGAAGAAAAAGGGATTTGAAAAAAAAAATAGAACCAGAAATAACGTAGGGAGAAGAAGAGAGGGATAGGGAAAAAAAAAAAAAAGAGGTAGAAGAAAAGAGAGAGAGAGAGAAGAAGAACAAGAAAAAAGAGAAAGAGAAAGAAAAGAAAGAAAAAGAGAAAGAAAGAAAAAGAGAAAGAAGAGAGAGACTGTCGGCGGTACAGGGAGAAGAGAAAAGAAGAAGAAAAAAGAGAGAAGAAAAAGAGAGAGAGAAATAGAAAGAGAAAGAAAGAGAGAGAGGATGCGCATGCGCATGCGGGGCTTTTTCCCGCAAAAAATTTCACTCTCTTTTCCGCCAATATTTTATTTATTTAATAAATTAATATAATTTTGACAACACGCTTCGTGCGTTGTAGAACTTAAAACTACTACAACATGCAAGGCCGCGTTGTGAAAATAGCTCTATTCTATATTTTGACAACACGCTATACACGCACGTTGTTATAAATTGTATAATACAACATGCTGCTTCTGCGGGTTGTTAAAAATATTGTTCCACAACGCATATGAATGCACGTTGTTGATTACATGTTGTCATAAGTTATTTTTCTTGTAGTCTCACCATTGTTTTTCACTCCTAGACACCTAATAACACAGAAAAATACCACCAAACCAAGGCATCTAAAACAAAGTAAACCACCAAAGCAAAGGTAAACCACCAAGGTTCAACCACCAGTCAGTCACTCATGGCCTCTCTGTTGCCCCTTTTCTTCCTCCTACTCCACCAACCTCTGTTTTCCACAGCCAATGTCCACAAGCTCAACCTCCTCCGATCTGAGCTTCTCTCCCAACCCACACCTCTAAATGACACCCCACCAACTGTATTTTTTGAAGTAACCAAACCCATTGAGGTACCAAAAACCAAGCCTTGTTCCCAGCTCATTCTCCAGCATGACTTTGCCTACACATATGGCCAAGCTCCAGTCTTTGCAAACTACACCCCTCCTTCCCATTGCCCATCTCAAACTTTCTCCACAATTGTCCTTGAATGGAAAGCTACAAGCAGGGGAAGGCAATTTGACCGCATTTTCGGGGTTTGGCTTGGTGGGGTTGAGATTCTCAGGAGCTGCACAGCAGAACCAAGGCCTAATGGGATTGTTTGGGCTGTCGAGAAGGACATCACAAGGTACTATTCACTGCTTAAGAGTAATCAAACACTTGCTGTTTATCTTGGCAATTTGATAGATAAAACGTACACTGGGATTTATCATGTGAATATAAGCATTCATTTTTACCCGGCTAAAGAGAAATTGAATTCTTTTGAGCAAAAGTTGGATAATTTGGCATCTGGGTACCATTCTTGGGCTGATTTGATTTTACCCATTTCGAGAAATCTGCCTTTGAATGATGGGTTATGGTTTGAAGTTCAGAATTCAACTGATGCGGAGTTGAAGGAGTTGAAGATTCCACAGAATGCTTATAGGGCTGTGTTGGAGGTGTATGTTTCATTTCATGAGAATGATGAATCTTGGTATTCAAATCTTCCTAATGAGTACATAGCTGCAAACAACCTTAGTGCACTACTAAAAAAACTCACACTACCTACTGATTATGATTTGTCCCCTAAGTTGATTTTTGAGACAATTATTTGTCTCCACTAGCAATAGAGACTATGCAGCCACCATTGTTGTATCAGTGTCCTAGTTTGGGGTTGCTATTGGTTATAGGGCACCATTTAGTGAGTCAGTCCTTCCCTATTTTCCCTTAAAGAAATACATTTTTAAGATACAAGCCATTCAATTAAGCCAAGCCATGTTGAATGGCTTCAAGTTTGCCTACTGATATTGGAATGGTTTCTTTTAAAATAGGGACGCATCAATCACATCAGTGAGCCATCTTGTACTATTCACGTTGGGTATCAGTCCTCAATGTATCATTAACTCATTAATAAAATTATTTATATAATACAGTTAAAGCCATCAGTCCCCATTCACAAATATTAGTTTTTTAAAAAAAGTGCACTAATTTGAAATTAGTGCACGTTCAATATTGATTTCTATTTAATAATTTATAATAATAATAAATAAATAAAAGAATTTTGGATGAAATAGTCCAGTATATTTGCTCCTCACCAAGTCTCAGCATCTCCATTTCAGGTTGCTCATTTTTCTTCCTCTATTCTTCATTTTGCACCGTTTGCTCCTCAAGTGCTCCTCGCATGGTCTGTACCTCTCTTCATTTCATACCCCTCTTTGCTAAGTTACTATCCCATCCCAAGCACATCAACCCATGACACCCCAGCTCCAAATCTTCTATGTTTCTTCAATTCGTTTACTAAAATCAGCCTGCCCAAAATGCTTATATCAGTAGAAAATGGAGGCCGCTTGAAATTTTAGTTCAAACATCTCTAACTTTAAACTTTAGAACAAACTGATATATAATTTGGCAGCTGATAAGTACCTGTGATTGTAGCATTATCCCATCCTTGTAGAATGCTACCAATTGTAGCAGCAATGGCCACCATCACAGCTCCCCTCATCTTTTCACCAATGAATAAACAAGACCCCCAATATCAAACAAACCTGAAAGGAAAAAGTACTCACATAAATCAAAATTAATAAATCATTTCCACCTACGATAGACCCAAATCTAACTAACTCATAAGTAACCATTGTCACACCCCAAAACTCAAGTGTAAGATCAAGGAAATTAAAAGAGCATACAAACAACAGAAAACAAAATTTTGAAACCTTGATGCTAGTTCTGAAATAAACATTGAGGCTGAACAAAACCAAGAAATAATAGAACTAATTTACAACATGCTTCAAAACCAAACAATTGATACAAAAATAGAAGCAATCAGGAAATCCAACACAACATCAGCTCAAAAGAAGACATGTGGAACTAATTGGTGTAATTCTTTTTATTAAATTCCAAGTTCAAAAAGTGTTTCAAACTATTAATAATAGTTTCATATGTTGCAGAAATCTAAAATTTAAGTTGGCTTGATATTTCACCAAATATTTCATACAACTTAGATTGGATTTTCAAGAAACTATGTTTAAAAGAAACTTGGACATATCTAAAATGAAATTCAAAAACCAATATAATAAATATGCAAGTAATAAGAAGAATCCAACCATTTCTGCGTACCCCTTCACTGAAAGATTTCTATACACTTCAACAAAATAAAAACCAGTAGATAAGCCAACCACAACATACACTACAACTAGTGTTGACCCAACTTTACAAAAACAACTATCGCTCACCCAAAAGTCTGAATTGTTCCAAGCTACACCAGAAAATCTGTCACCACTAGATCATCAACCTAACCTTAGCAAAAAGATCTATGCACCACCAGAATTTTTTAGGAAAAAGGGAGTCAGCAAACCATGCCCAATTTTTCATAAATGAACAATGATTAAGATACATCTGAAACCAACTCTAAAAAAAAAAAAAAAAAAAAAAATATGTTCAGGCATTAACTCAAATCACATCCAGCTTTCGCAAACTACCTCTCTGACCCTTAACATTTCAATTATTTTTTTTCTTTTAGACTTTTCCTCAAACACTACCTAGGCTTTTCCTTAACATTTCAATGCATTGCATCAGAAGAGTCATAAATCATTACCTTGATTCGAACTCATCTCGCATATATCACACAAATGGCTAGAATACTTTAATGCTGCCTGCTTTTGGATATATCATCCATCAACAAACAGAACGAAGCAAGAAGGCAATGAAAAATATTAACAAGCACCAACATCCATTATGCGGGAAATTAAATATCAAATGAGCCTTAATTTTTCCTAAATCAAGCACCTGGGATGTGACATCTAAAAAAAATCTTTATGTAATAGATTAAAAAACTAAGTGTTGTGTATAGTCCTTGATACATGTAACTTCAAAACAATGAGCAACCAACAATCAGATAAGAAGTTTTTTTTCAAGTTTTAAATAAATGAAAACAAATGAACTACTTAAATCGGATTTGCTTATAGATGAATTCTACAACTAGAGAGATGCAATATACAGCTTTAGAATAAATACACATGCAGATATCAAAAATCATAATGGGAAAAAAGGGAAGGACGGGCGTGAATGAGGAGATGACAATATGAGCAATGCATAGATCACAGAGAACTGCTTAAAAATCATTGATGGGGAACTAAACGAGGGCAGAAAGGTTGCATGGTGTCCTCAATTGCCATGAGCATTGGATATGAATATTTTGGGAAACCCATTATCAAATTTCCGAAAAGAAACAAAATTTACAAAAATTGAATACAAGAGCAATGCAGAAACAATACAACTTATGCATTTATAATGAAAAGTAAATTTTTCCATGGCAAATGCCTAATGACAACTCACCTCCATGTGAGGCTACAGAGCTCAAAGTCATCAGATTGAGTCGTGACTTTCTAAGCGATCGACTTGGTCTCAGCAAAGTAGAGAAGGTAGACCTTCTTCACTGCCGATTCGGAAGCCGTTCCACCTGAGGTTATGGAGATGTGTGGAAGAACATGATTAGGAGTATTTATTTGTTCATTCAATATTTAAATTAAAAATTTGTGAATTACTCACAAATAAAGAAATAAATAAGAAGATAATGTTAAGAAACTAAACTGAGCAGAGGTGGAGTGAGAAGAATAAGACGAGTGTCCGATCTGAGGATGAGCAGAGAATGCTTGGATCCAAGCATCGACATCAACCTCCGGGTTCACAGCTTCGTCGAGAGATGAGAAAGGGGAAGCTTTCGCGAATTTGGTGCTTCCACAGAATGCTAAGAACTCCTCCTTTCCAAAATTTTGGTGAGAACAGAGAGAACATAGAAGAGAAGATCTTTAATTTTGAGGAAATTTTGTACTTCTAGGGTTTGTAAAAGCAGAGAGAGTGAGAAATGAGCGATTTAACCAAGTATTTGAAAAGGAGGTCAAGCCAAGCCGCTAATATCATAATAAAGGGAGCCAGCCAAGCTTCTTTGGGTTATTTGTGAGTGGAGCCGAATGGGCTGCAGCTTCCTTTGACAAGTTGGGACTGATAAAAAGTCCCAAATATTAACAGAAAATAATGAAAATCATTTTTTTACATTACACACCAATGTCTATTCCAAATACTTTTAATAGGCACTATGGTAGAATTGGTTTCCAAAATAATTCACATGGCACTTTTATGAATTTGTATCTATTACATCAGTGAGTAGTAGCCATATTTCTAGTAGTGGCGGTACACCTGGAAATGGGCCTTTTAGGGAGGTTGTGGTCAGTCTAGATGGTGAGGTTGTTGGTGCAGTCTGGCCTTTTACTGTGATTTTCACTGGAGGGATCAATCCTCTTTTGTGGAGACCCATTACTGCAATTGGCTCATACGATCTTCCGACTTATGATATTGAAATTACACCATTTTTAGGGAATATATTAGATGGGGAGAGCCACAAGTTTGGGTTTAATGTTACAAATGCCTTAAATGTTTGGTACATTGATGCAAATTTGCATCTTTGGTTGGACAAACAGAGCACAAAAACTGAAGGAAAGCTTTTGAAACGTAGTAGCTTGCCCTTTGTTGTTTCCCTGGTTTCAGATTTCAAGGGTTTAAATGGCACATTTTTGACAAGGACAAGCAGGTCCGTGTCATCAACTGGATGGGTGAAGTCTTCCTATGGGAATATCACAACCCGTTCAATTCAAGACTTCTATTACAGTAATTCAATGGTCCTGGGGAAAGATGGTAATATGCAGATAGTCAACCAGAAGATCATTTTCAATGACTCAGTTCATATTAAGCTGCCATCCTCCTATGTTCACTCACTGACATCACACAAAACATTTCCACTTTATTTGTACACTGAGTACTTGGAACGAGGAAATGGAACTTATTTATTGATTACAAGTGTGGACTTGGGATTTATTGAGAAGAAGTCTGGTTTGGGATTCTCGAACAGCTCTCTCAGAAATCTGCAGAATGCTGAGGGCAATATGGTTGTGAAAAACAATTTGGTTGTGAGTGGATTGGGGAGCACACAGCAAGTCTACGCATACGATGGTGGCAAATTCTGTTACTTCAGAAATATAAGCAGCTCAAACTACACAATACTCTATGACAAGGTGGGGAGCAAATGCAACACAAAATCATTGTCTAATCTGAAAAGCGAATCAGATCAGCTTGTGCTAATTTTTCATGCTATATTACCTTGATTTAATGTTCAAGTTTCATATAAACACGCAAATGCAATTAAAATCCAGATAATAATCACCACATTGAAACAAACTCCTTGAGCTAATTTTTGTTCCCGACGAATACTAGTACATGATTAGTCTGAACAAACGATATTTAAAGCCAAAAGTTATTACAAAAAGCAGCAATATTCTGTTGCTGATGTTATTACAAAAAACATCACCACTCATCATTCAATTAAGTGTGAATACCATATTATATATATATATATATATATATTCTTTATCTCTTTCTCTATCTTGGATGTCAAGATGGCGTACGTGAACTAATATCAGGCAACGGGTCGTGTATTACAAACAGCAGGATCAACTTTGCCAGACACAACAGGCTTCACGTTTTTACATCTAAATTGAGTCTCCAAATGGTCATCCCCTACGACGAGAACTCTCATGTCACTAAACTTGATGTCCTTACATGCGCCGGGCGCAGTGCCACACTCAAGAATAACGATACGATTGTCCACGGAGTTGCCCTTAATGTTCTTGAAGCTCACATTTGACACCTTAACTTTGGAGGGGTTTGGCGTTCGGCACTGTTTTGATGGGCAATGCTCCTGGTCTAAGACTATAGCCATGTTCTGAAGATAGTCGAAAATAATGTCCTCAAAAACCAAATTAGAGATGGCTATATTAGCAGTAGAACCCGCCGAACTCTGGATCCTAATTGCACCCTCAGTGTGTGAGAAGGTACAGTTTCTCACCGTCACTCCATTAACCGGCTCCTCTTTGCCAGTGTTGCCTAGGACACTCACACCAAGGCCATTGCCTTGTGAGCAGGTCATTTTTTCGATGTTGATCCCAGTGTTTCCATCTAGGATAGTGACACAGTTGTCGCTAAGGATTTTGATGTCTGTATTGGTGATGTTAATGTTTGTTGACTTTTCGATCAGGATTCCCTCCCCCCCTCGGATGCCGATGGAAACATCGTCCACTGTCACGTTTCTTGAACGGTAAATGCCAATCTGGCCGCCGACACTATTGTTCGATGTTATGCCTTGGATGTGTGAATCCTTAACCATAGAGAAAATTAAATTCTGCATTCAATCAAAGAAGCATTAATTAATCCCGATCGAACAGATCATAACTTCCGTCTTCATTTTGTTTGAAGAAGTTCTGAGTTCAAAACTCATGTACGATAAATAGTTGTTGAATAAACAAACAAAAAAAAATCAAAATTATTGAGAATGGGGATGCTTACTAGAGGCGGTTGTTCGCATTGTTTAGCTTTAGCACAATTGAATTCAGATCCTTGGCCATCAAAAATGCCATCTCCTGAGATGAGCAAGTTGTTAACCTGCGTGAAACTAATCCACGCATTACGGTGCGCACCTCCAGTTACCGACTGCTTTTTTGAAGACTGCACTGTTCCGTCAACCTTAAAGTGAATAGTTTTTGCTTTACAGGGCCCTGCAAAATCAACTGGACCAACTATATATTTTCCTTTTGGTATCACATATTTGTTATTTTGCCTCTCACTGCAGGCTTGTGTCCATGCTTGTGTGAAAGCCTGAAAATTTAATCACGTAACAAGAAAACATTAGTTTGATGAGAAACATCACATAGCACACTAAATTTTATTCACCGAATGACGCGATAGTATTTGATTGTTCGATGAAAAAACTAAAGTTCATTTTGTTAGAGAAAAATCTGAGTTCTAATATCATGTTGGAGAGTAATTAGTTGTTTGTTACCTTGGTATCATCTGTCTTGCCATCACCCTTGGCTCCAAATTTAACGACATTAACACTGATAGCTTTGGCTTTGATGGCACATATCGCTACCAAGAACAAAAACCAGGTAATTCCATGAATAAATTCTGAACCCATGTTTTAGACTTGTATTTGTCTCTGACAATCTCAATAGTGTTGGATTCAAGATCGGTCTCAAAGGGTGCATTTTATAGTGTCAAAAAGGAAACTCACCACCGCAAAATTGTTAACCAAAATTTATGTGGACTACTTCTAATCTCTTAAGTCCTATTTAGGTGCTGACTTTCTTTTATTTATTTACTTTCCTTTATGTGGATTCAATTTCCTCTAATTTTAGTTGTTATTTCTGCTAATTTAGGCTCCTACTATTCACACGAGAAACATCTGTCTTGCTTCTTTCAAGAAACTACGTTCACGGAATCACGGGGTAAATTTCGTTGACCTCCGGCAAATTCTATGAATAAGAAAGAGTTTTGTTGACCTCCAACAAATTGTTTCAATAACTATCGTCTACAAGATTTGAACTCATAATCTACTTAAACAAAATAAAGACGGTGTGTTAGTAGACCAAATGATCAATGATAATTTATTTCATATTATAATGTTTATTGGTTATTTTTTTATTAGTAATTTATAATATACCTACAACAATAGTTTGCATTCTAATTTTTGTCAGTACTCTTTGATGCACTTACATATATAATAATGTACCTATTATTTTTTATGAATAAAAATCGCCCTATTATTTCTGTTCGTGTCACTACACACATATTTTGATATGGATCTAATTTAATTGTTTATAATGGTGGTTGGAGTAGTGTGGGATGGAGAGAGTATGACATAATTAGTGAATACTTGGTGTGTGAAATAGGAGTAATTTTTGTATGTTTCGGATACTCGTAGGTGAAATAGGCATCTTTTCAAACTTTTGTTTAACTATATATACATGCACCCATACTTTCTCAACAAAAGTGGCTTCACAAAGAATATGACAAAACTGAATTTGGGAGAAGCACGAAACCAAATATCTGATATTCTTAAGATAGTACAGATATATGCCGTGATGTAGCACGTCTGCCTTAATGTATACGTACTTGTGCATGGTTGTTTGTTATCCTTGTTTTTCTTAGCCAAAAAAGGGAAGTAAGCAAATGCAATGACCAGGACAAGGAGCAGGACTTGGCTAGACACAGCAGGCTTCACGTTTTTACATGTAAATTGAGCTTCGAAACCGTCGTCCTTCAACCGTAATTTTCACGTGGATAAACTTGGCATCCTTGCATGCTTCGAGCGCAGTGCCGCACTCAAGAACGATGATATGAGGGTGCACGGACATGCCCTTAGGGTATGTTTGGTACGCTTCACTGGACTGGACTGGACTGGACTAGGCTAAATAGCACTCGAAACCCATGTTTGGTAACAGACGGGACTAACTTAAATGAGACTATATAGTCCAATAGTGAAAAAAAGGCATCACTCGCCCGTCTAATATAGTGAGCCCGAAAAGTGGTTCACTAAATAGCACGTTCCTAAATAGAACACGCTAGTCCGACTCCTCTCTTTAAAAAATATTAGGATTTTATTTGTTTTCTTTTTATTATTGTTTTAAATTTTTAATTGGGATTTTTAACATTTATTTATTTATTAGGTCAAAATCCGTAATTAAATTTAAATATTACAAGAATTATTTTGATATTGCATTTGACCACATTTGTATTTGGAAAATCAAACTATAATAATTGACAAATGCTTGATATTCTTTTTATATTGAAACAAGTTTAATAATTCATGATGTGCTGGAAAATAAAACTATAATAATTGACAAATGCTTGATATTCTTTTTATATTGAAACAAGTTTAATAATTCATGATGTGTTGCTTTCTTTATCGCAAGCAATTATTACCTTGTTAAATTATATTTTTCAGTTTAAAGTCAAAAGTCAAATATACAAAAATTATATATATATATATATATATATATATATATATATATATATTTTAAATTATTTTTTACTTGGTCTTCCATGAAAGACGTAGAATTATATAGAGTGAGTTTAGCTCCTTAGTAATGTTTCGACCAACAAAAAATAGAAGATTTGTAGTAGTCTTGGGGCAAGGCTAAGGAGCAACTAAGATAAATCTTGAGAAGCCAAAAAAAAAAAATATCAAAATTTTATTCTTCATAAACAATCATAATTTTATTTGTTTTATTGTTTTAAATCTTTGAATTGTGTTTCTTTGTAGCATTTATTTATTTTTAGGTCAAAATTTCAAATTAAATTTAAATATTACAAGAATTATTTTTTAGTCCGACACAGCACCAAACATAGGTCTTCACTATTTTTACAATCCAGCTTCTTAGTCCGACGCAGCACCAAACGTAGGTCAGTACTTAATCCAGCTTAGTCCAATCCGAGCTAATCCAAGACAGTCTCAGGATTTAGTCCAGTCCATGACAGTCCGCCGTACCAAACGACCCCTTAATGTTCTTGCAACTCACATTTCATACCTTAACTATGGAGGAGGATTTGGCTCGGGGCACTGCTTTGCTTGGCAATGCTCTCGGTCTAAGATTATAGGGATGTTCTGAAGATAGTCCATAACAATGTCCGCAAAAACCAAATTATAGACGGCTACGGCTTGTACAACCTGGGCTATAGCCCATGTGAGTGTTTTTAATTTATTTCTTATAGTTAGTGTTAATGTTAATCCCATTTATAGCAGAAATATTAATTTGATACTAATCTGATAATTGTAGTGTTACCTTTAGTTGCCGTGTGTCTATCTGACTCTATCTTTGTGATGATAAATTTTCATTTTTGAATTTTCTTATGAATTTTCTTTTCTTTGAGATCATTTTTGTTCATCATGGTAGACCTTAGTTGGCATTGTTGGTGTAAAATAGGTCTTTTAAATAAATAAAATAAAAATGATATGTTCTTACATTATATATACTAGCCCCTTGCGTGAGCGTGTGGGCCAATTGGTTTTCTTTTTTTAGTTTTTAGAATTAAGAAAATAAAAAAATGGGTAGTTATTTGCCATAAAAGTAGGATCCATTATCTGATTTTGTTTTTATTTTTAATTTTTTTAATTGTGAATTTACCATATTATCCTCATTTAATTAATAATTTTAATTCTTAATATTTGAATTAACCAATGGCATTTTCTGGTATTTTGAATGTTTTACCATTCTCTGCCTTTTGCTTTATATATATAGATATATGATCAATTTCATAAGCCTAAAATCTAACAGTTCAATAAGGTAAATCTAGCCCACCCCATTTTAAAATCCTGGGTTCGTCCCTGCGGCTATATCAACATTAGAAGCCACCAAACTATGGATCCTATAATAGCACCCTCTGTGTGTTAGAGCAAATCCACCGCTCTACCCTTTGCCCGGGCAAGGGGGGCCTAGGCCCAAAAAGGGCTTCCAACAAATAAATGTTGCCAGGGCTGTTGGTGGGCTCCACAAGCCTGGGCTGGCCCTCAAGCAAAACCAGCCCTTGTTCTAGCTTGGGTTTGCTGACGTCAGTGATGCCGTCAGCAACCAAAAAAAATTAAAAAAATCTAAAAAAATATTCAGAAATTCAGAATTTTTTTAAAATAAATACTTAGTCATATTTTTCACTTCCCACACCAAAACTCTATACAAATTCCTCTCCTCATATCTCATGTGAATAATGGTTGTCATGACAATGGGTGGAAATACAACAAGCCTTTTGCAAGGACTGCCACTATTCATGTGAATAGTAATAGCCCTTGCCTCCCCTTGCCCTTTGCCATGGTGGAAGTGCTCTTAAAGATCAACACCAGCCCAGCCAAAATAAAGTATCCAGCCCATAGAAGTATTGAAGGGAAAATTTCTATACAACTAGTGAAATGTCAGTTAACAAAAGGGAGATATTACACAGTTGAAGATTATAGAGTTTTCTAGTGCAAAACACAATTATGGGGCTGGAATAGAAGAAAGTCGGCATCCATTTTGAAGAAGAATAGTCTAGAAGGTAAAACAATTATGTAGCTACTATTATATAGCCAAGGCGGTGAGCTATGTCGGCTAGAACAACTATAAATAGGCATGAAGCCATGCATTGTTGAATCAATCAAGAAGTGAAGAGTAAGCAATAAGCTATAGAGCTAAGTAGTCCTTGTGAGAAGTGTGAGTGAAGTGAGAAAGAGTGCTTATAAGAGTTTGTCTTTCCTTTGAGAGTTGTCTTGTTGTAATATTTTGTGAGTCTAATACAAGTAAATTGTTTACTTGTTTTGTCTCCAACAAGTCTACAATAGAGTTGTGTACTCTAAATTTTCTCAACAATTGGTATCAGAGCGGGACGGTCAATGATTGATTCTGCAGGAGCTTCTTTGAGTCGTGAAGAGTTTGTCTCTACAAGTTTGCATCTTTAGATCAAGCTTATTCGGTATTGCCAGAATTCTGCCGACACGATAGGTGATCTTCACGTAGTTGGAGGAATCACGAAACTCAACAACAAAAATTACAATACGTGGGCGACATGTATAAAGTCTTATCTGCAAGGCCAAGATCTTTGGGATGTCGTCGGGGTCAACAGTGTTACACAACCATGAGAAGAGAACAACGACACTTTACATAAGTGGAAGATCAAAGCAGGTAAAGCCATGTTTGCCCTAAAGACAACAATTGAAGAAGAAATGTTATAGCACATAAGGAAAGCCAAAACACCAAAGAAAGCGTGGGACACCTTTGCAACACTCTTTGCAAAAAGGAATGACACAAGACTACAACTTCTTGAGAACGAGCTGCTATCTGTTACACAACGCGACATGACTATTGTTCAATACTTCCACAAGGTAAAGTCCATATGCTGTGAAATTTCTGATTTAGATCGTACTACTGCTATTGTGGAATTTAGGATAAAAAGAATAATTATTCATGGTTCGAGACTCGAATACCGAGGCTTCATTGCCGCTGTACAAGGGTGGCCTACTCAACCATCACTTGTTGAGTTTGAAAATTTGCTTGCCGATCAAGAAGCTATGGCCAAGCAAATGGGAGGGGTCTCATTAAAAGGTGAGGAGGAAGCGCTCTACACCAAAAAAAGTAAAGGCAACATCAAGCAGCACTTTGGTAGTGGATCTAAAAGAGATGGTGACAAGGCAAAAGGTCATCAAGGAGAAGGAAGTTCTTGGCTAGGGGGAGCTTCAAAGTTTCACGGCAACCGTGGTTAATCCAAGAATAATAAAAGATTCGAAGGTAAATGCTACAACTGCTGAAAGAAGGGCCACATGGCGAAAGATTGTTGGTCCAACAAAAGGCCCGTTGAGAGTGATACTGCTACTTCCAACTCAAAGGAGAAAAGTGAGGATGATTGGGACGCGGAAGCATCTCTCGTTATAGAGGTAGAGGACATAGCTCTCACAATGATGGCGCCTAAATGGATTAACTACAAGAATGATTGGATCGTCAACTCATGCAACTCAAATCACATGACAGGTGATAAAGAGAAGTTGCAAAACTTGACTAAGTACAAGGGCAATCGTGTGGTAGTGACAGCCAACAACTCAAGGTTACTAATAACCCACATCAGTAAGACAGTAGTTGTACCACGACACAACCCTAACCAGGTGCCTCTTCAAGATGTCTACCATGTTCCAGGCATGAAGAAGAATCTGCTTTCAGTGGCACAACTGAC
Organism: Prunus avium; assembly: GCF_965620075.1. Lineage (NCBI taxonomy): Eukaryota > Viridiplantae > Streptophyta > Magnoliopsida > Rosales > Rosaceae > Prunus > Prunus avium. The sequence continues at coordinate 25,908,355 of NC_142287.1, read as the reverse complement.
ATCATCAGGCCACTATGTCGTGTTCGATCCAAGAGATGCGAAGGTGTATCGAGACCTCAAGATCTTAGGCATGCCAACAATGGAGGGACGACGATTGGAGTCAGTCTACGTAATGTCAGCAAAGTCTGCATATGTAGACAAGACAAGAAAGAAGGAGACAGCAGACTTATGGCACATGAGATTGGGCCATGTTAGCTATCACAAGCTAAGCGTGATGATGAAGAAGTCAATGCTCAAGGGTCTGCCTCAACTTGACGTGAGAACAAATACGGTCTGTGCATGATGCCAATATGGTAAAGCGCATCAACTACCACATGAGGAGTCCAAGTTCAAAGCAAAAGAACCATTAGAGTTAATCCATTCTGATGTGTTCGGGCCAATGAAGCAACCATCAATAAGCGGGATGCGATACATGGTGACATTCATTGATGACTTCCCCAAGTATGTGTGGGTTTTCTTTATGAAAGAAAAATCTGACACATTTTAAAAGTTTAAAGAGTTTAGAGAGATAGTTGAAGGAGAAGTGGAGAAGAAGATTATATGTCTACACACAGTTAATGGAGGAGAATATACCTCGAATGAATTCTCCTAGTATCTACGAGAGTCTCACATACGTCATCAGTTCACATGTGCCAACACGCCACAACATAATGGAGTAGCGGAGAGAAAGAACTGGCATCTTGCAGAGAGATGTCAAAGCATGTTGCATGGAAAGAATGTGCCTGGAAGGTTTTGGGCTGAAGCCATGAGAACTGCAGCCCATGTGATCAACAAACTTCCTTAACCAAGCTTAGAATTTATTTCGCCCTTCGAGAAACTGTGGGATATGAAACCTACAGTCAGTTACTTTCGAGTATTCGGCTGTGTGTGCTACGTATTTGTTCCAAGTCATCTATGTAGCAAGTTTTACAAAAAGGCAATCAGATGTGTCTTTGCGGGATATGACAGCCAGAGAAAAGGGTGGAAATGTTGTGACCCTACAATTGGAAGGTGCTACACATCATGAGATGTGGTGTTCGATGAAGCATCATCTTGGTGGTCCCCAGAAAATGAGGTGTTACTCTAAATTTTCTCAACACAGTGTGAGAAGATACAATTTCTCACCATCACTCCCATGACCGGCCCCTCTATGTCAGTTTTGCCTCGGACCCTCCCATGCCAAACCCATTGCCGTCGGGGCAGTGCATGTCATTTTTTCAACGTTGATCCCGGTGTTTCAATTTAGGATAGTTACACAGTTGTTGTTCACGACACGACTGTGATGTCAACATTGGTGATGTTAACGTTTGTTGATTCTTGGATTATAATTCCCTCCCCACCAGACTCATGATCTCAACGTCATCCACTGTCACATTCGTGCTCTTGTAACTACCAATGTGGGCTTCGAAGTTATGACTTGGATATGTACATCCTTAACCATAGCAAAAGCTAAATTCTGCATTCTACAGCCTTCTATGAAAGAAGGATTAATCTTGATCAAACAGAAAAAATTGAAATTATATTAAGAATAGAAATGCGTACCAGAAATGGATCTTCGCAGTCAGTTGTAAAATTTCCATCAAATTCTATGTATGTCATGTTACTTTCTTTCTTTCAATAACTATTGTCTACAAGATTTGGACTCATCATTTACATAATAGACGACCTAATATTTAGTCCTCTTACACACGTTATTACAATAGGATAAGTAAATGAATAGTTGTGCTTGGTTGTTTGTGAAGGAAGTTGAGGTTCCACCCCAAAATCAATTGGTAATGGGGGAAGTAGCTCAACTCCTTATAAACCCAAGCTTGGTCCCTTAACGTTTCAATGTGGGACAAATACTCTCAACACGCCCCCACACGTGTGGCGAACTTTCAAGCCTAACATGTGAACAACACATATTGGGTTACGTGGGAGCACGTGTGGCCGTTAGGCCCAACATGTGAAGCTTTACTCTGATACCATGAAAAAGCCACCTGTCTTACGACACAACTTTAGTTTTTTTTTCTCTCCCAAAATTTTCTTTCCCATGGCTAATGCTAATGATGCCTCTACTACCACAACCACCACTCCACCTACCCTTTCTTTCATGAACAGACTCACTCCTGCCATGGTTGCTGCTGTCTCCATTAAGTTGGATCGAACCAACTATTCTCTTTAGCTGGCACAATTTCTTCCCATTCTCATATGCTGAGACATTATGGGCTTTGTGGATGGTTCTCATGAATGTCCTCCAAAGCATCTCCCTGGTAGCACAACAGTCAATCCCGCCTACACAACATGGAATCAACACGACCAACTTATCTTAAGTTGGATCAACAACTCCTTATCCCAATCAGTGTTCTCCATAGTTTCACGTAATCAGACTTCTTGCTCCACTTGGCTGGCTCTCGAACATCGATATGCCTCGACATCACAAAATAGGATTTTGCATTTGCGCAATGAGCTGATGCGTACCATGAAAGGAGACTTGTCTGTCTTGGATTATCTTGACAAGATGAATATGATTGCTGACAACCTTGTGCTTGCTGGACAACAGAGCAAAAGTTGGATAATTTGGCATCTGGGTACCATTCTTGGGCTGATTTGATTTTACCCATTTCGAGAAATCTGCCTTTGAATGATGGGTTGTGGTTTGAAGTTCAGAATTCAACTGATACGGAGTTGAAGGAGTTCAAGATTCCACAAAATGCGTATAGGGCTGTGTTGGAGGTGTATGTTTCATTTCATGAGAATGATGAAGTTTGGTATTCAAATCTTCCTAATGAGTACATAGCTGCAAACAACCTTAGCGGTACACCTGGAAATGGGCCTTTTAGGGAGGTTGTGGTCAGTCTAGATGGTGAGGTTGTTGGTGCAGTCTGGCCTTTTACTGTGATTTTCACTGGAGGGATCAATCCTCTTTTGTGGAGACCCATTACTGCAATTGGCTCATACGATCTTCCGACTTATGATATTGAAATTACACCATTTTTAGGGAAGATATTAGATAGGGAGAGCCACAAGTTTGGGTTTAATGTTACAAATGCCTTAAATGTTTGGTACATTGATGCAAATTTGCATCTGTGGTTGGATAAACAGAGCACAAAAACTGAAGGAAAGCTTTTGAAACATAGTAGCTTGCCCGTTGTTGTTTCCCTGGTTTCATATTTCAAGGGTTTAAATGGCACATTTTTGACAAGGACAAGCAGGTCCGTGTCATCAATGTTGAAATGTAAATTGCCTAGCTAATTTCTGATTAGTTGGTAATTTGATTAATCTGTTTTTTAAGCTTCATTAAGAATTGTGTTAGTTAAGTGACTTGTGCTCATATGCCAAGTGTAAGGAGTAGATTAGTCAGTTAGCTTTCAACGACTCTTAGCCTTTGAGCTGCCATGTGTCACATTCACATTGGCTTTTGTAATTGTTGATGTAATGAAAGAATGAGAATGAATACAAAAGGTGTGATCTCTGCAACGTTTTGGAGATTGCATCTGAGATCATTTCCAATTTCTGATTTTCTTCTTAGCTCACTCTCTCCCTCGCTAGAATACTAGCTCCCTTGCCAATCCAAATCTCAACATGGTATCAGAGCCTGGTTGGATCTGGATAGTGGGTGTCAACGCTGTGTGCTGAGCTCGGGAAAATCCAACGAGAAATTTCTGACTCAGTTCATTGATTCCGGTCTCAAATGGCTGGGTCAAGTGGTGGTGATCTTCGTGCTCCAATATTCAATGGTGATAACTATGAATTTTGGAAGATCCGGATGAGGACCATTTTCAAATTGCACGGATTCTGGGATTTAGTGGAAACTGGACTTGGAATCTCATAATCAAAGGGGAAGAAGATTGATGAAGAAGGGTCATCGGCATCGGAGAAAGAAGCTCTGTTAATGAAGGATGCTAAAGCTCTTGGTATTATCCAAGGAGCTGTCTCCGATGATATATTTCCCAAAATCTTGAATGAAGAAACCTCAAAGGGAGCTTGGAACATCTTACACCAGGAGTTTCATGGTGACAAGCAAGTCAGATCTATTAAGCTACAGGGTCTGCGTCGAGATTTTGAGTACACAAGGATGAAGGATGATGAAACCTTGTCTGTGTATCTCACTCATTTGCTTGAGTTGGTGAATCAGATGAAGGGGCTTGGGGAAGATCTATCCAAAGGGCGTTTGGTTCAGAAACTGCTCATAAGCTTGACCAAGGAGTTTGATCCGATCTGCTATGTGATTGAGCAAACTAAGGACATTGAGACTATTGAGGTACAAGAAGTGATTGCTGCATTAAGAGGGTTTGCTCAGCGCCTAGATAGGCATGCTGACAATACTACTGAGAAAGCCTTCAGTAGCATGAGTGTGACTCAAAAGGGAGCTCAGTTCAATTCCTCTTCTGGTGACTCTAAGCCAAAGAAGAACTGGAAATCGAAGGGTGGAAAATGGGATTCTAAATCTCAAAACTCTGTCAGTCAAGGAGACAAATCTGAGCAGGCTAAGGAAAAATGTAAACATTGTGATAAACTACACTATGGTGAGTGTTGGTTTAAAGGGAAACCAAAGTGTCATGGCTGCAATCGGTTTGGATATTTCATCAAGGATTGTAATCAAGCAAAGGCAGGGAAGCTTGCTAACTTCGCAAATCAGGTAATAGAACCTGCAACTATGTTTTATGCATGTCACTCTGCTACCATTGGAAAGAATGTGAATATGTGGTATGTTGACAGTGCATGTAGTAATAACATGACCTCCCATGAGTCTTTGCTTGTTGATATTGATAGAAATGTGAAGTGTAGAGTCAAAATGGGTACTGGTGATCTAGTGCAGTCAATAGGCAAAGGTACTTTGGTCACAGAAATGCAGGGTGTGACCAAATACATTAAGGAAGTTATGATTGTTCCTGGTTTGGATGAGAACCTATTAAGTGTAGGTCAAATGGTAGAACATGGATATTGGCTTGTCTTTGGTGATAATATTGTTAATGTGGATAGGCAGATGCAGGATTTGATTGCAAGTATACCAATGAAGGGAAATAGGTGTTTTCCTTTAAGCCTAGAATATGTCAAACCCTCTATGGCTAATAAAGTAACAGTTGAGGAGTCCTCTTGGCTGTGGCATAAAAGGTATGGACATCTAAACTGTACTAGTTTGATGCTCCTGCAAGACAAAGAAATGGTGCAAGGTCTGCCTAGATTACAAGTCACAAAGCATGTGTGCTCTGGTTGTGCTACAGGAAAAGGTCACAGAGAACCTTTTGACAAGGAGAAAGTTTGGAGAGCATCACAGCCCTTAGAACTGATATACTCTGACATCTGTGGTCCAATGCAGATTACTACTCCTGCTGGCAATAGATTCTTTCTCACTTTTATAGATGATTACACTCGGATGTGTTGGGTTTTCTTTCTGCAACATAAGTCACAGGTTCTCAATGTTTTCAAGAAGTTCAAGTCCATGGTTGAGCTTCAAAGTGGTTACAAATTCAAGAAGCTGAGAAGTGACCGAGGTGGTGAATACACATCACTAGAGTTTTTCAAGTTTTGTGACGATGTGGGGATGGAAAGGCAATTAACAGTAGCCTACTCTCCGCAACAAAATGGTGTTGCAGAGAGAAAGAACCGAACTATAGTTGAAATGGCTAGGACAATGTTGGCTGAGAAGAGAATACTTTTGAAATTTTGGGCAGAAGCTGTAAATACAGCTGTGTATCTGCAAAATCGATGTCGAACAATTGCATTGAACAACCTAACACCATTCGAAGCATTTAGTGGAAGAAAACCAGGTGTTAAGTACTTGAGAATCTTTGGTTCTTTGTGTTACATCCACGCTCCTTCACAAAAGAGGCACAAGCTAGAGGAAACCGGTGAGAAGGGAGTATTTGTGGGATATGGCAGTTGTGAAAAAGGGTATAGGGTACTCAACCTGAGAACTCAAAAGATTGAATTATCTAGAAGTGTTATTTTTTATGAGAAAGCACTGTGGGATTGGGAATCAAATAAGGCAGTGCAAGTGGAAGTTACAATCCCTTGGAATGATGAAAGAAGCTCAATGACATCTGAGCTTGATTCGGAAGAAAGTGACCTATCTCAATCTGTGCAATCTCCTCTGAGAACACAATCTGGTCATGACCTGCAAGCATCCATGGAATCAGTCCCAACTGATTCATCAGTTTCAACCTCTAAAATTTATGATCACACTCCAAGGAAATGGAAAAGTTTGACTGATGTGTATGCTCAATGCAAGATGAGCATCATTGAACCTGAAATTTTTGATGAAGCAGTCAAGGATGAAGCTTGGAAAAAGGCTATGACTGAAGAAATATTGATGATAGAGAAGAATTCCACTTGGGAATTGGTTGACAGACCAAGCAAAAAACCAATTGTGGGAGTGAAGTGGATATATAAAACAAAGCTAAACCTTGATGGTTCCATTCAAAAACACAAGGCAAGACTTGTAGCCAAAGGTTACACACAAACCAGGGATTGATTTCAATGAAACCTTTGCTCTAGTAGCAAGGTTAGATACTATTAGAACTCTTATTGCACTAGCTGCACAGAAAGGCTGGAAACTGTGGCAATTGGATGTCAAATCAGCCTTCTTGAATGGCATTCTTGAAGAAGAAGTTTATGTAGATCAACCTGATGGTTTTGTGGTTAAAGGGGCTGAAGACAAGGTGTATAGGTTGAGGAAAGCTCTCTATGGGCTAAAGCAGGCTCCAAGGGCTTGGTACAGTGAAATCGACACTTACTTATCTCAGTGTGGTTTTCACAGAAGTCCAAGTGAAGCAACCCTTTATGTGAGAGCCAAAGAAGGTGTTGGCATACTAATCGTGTTAATCTATGTAGATGACATAGTGTATACTGGAAGCAGTGATGAAATGGTAAAAGAATTCAAGGCTGAGATGATGTGCAAGTATGAAATGTCTGACTTAGGGCTGCTCCATCATTTTCTTGGAATGGGAGTAACTCAAACTGAAGGGAGCATCTTTATCCATCAAAAGAAGTATGCTCTCACTCTCTTGGATAAATTTGGGCTCAAAGACTGCAAATCTGTGAGCACTCCTTTAGTTGCTACTGATAAGTTGCAAAGAGAAGATGGAAGTGAGGCTGTAGATGAAGGTTTATACAGGAAGATTGTTGGAAGTCTTCTATATCTAACTGCAACCAGACCAGACATCATGTTTCCTACTAGTCTGCTTGCAAGATTCATGCACAACCCTTCTAAGAAACATTATGGAGTTGCTAAAAGGGTTCTAAGATACATTCAAGGAAGCATTGATTTTGGAATTGAATATGTGACTGGAAAATCTGCTTTGTTGATTGGATATTGTGACAGTGACTGGAGTGGATCTGAGGAAGATATGAAAAGCACTTCAGGTTATGCATTTTCATTTGGGAGTGGAGCATTCTCTTGGGCTTCAGTTAAGCAGCATAGTGTGGCTCTCTCAACAGCAGAAGCAGAGTATGTGAGTGCAGCAGAAGCTACATCACAGGCCATTTGGCTCAGATTTGTTCTTGAAGATTTTGGAGAAGAACAAACTGCTGCAACTACTGTATTTTGAGATAACACTTCAGCCATAGCATAGCTAAAAATCATGTGTTTCATCAAAGGAGCAAGCACATTTACAAGAAGTTTCATTTTATTAGAGATGCAATTCAAAAGGGTGTGATTGAATTGTGTGGTGAATTGAGCACGAAACTAAACTCTACACTCCCCTAAGGATCTTGTTGTTGATGGACTTAGTGACACACACAATGAATGGATGAATCACATACACACACTTGAGAAACTAACCAAGCACAAAGTGACACAAGTATTTTAGAGGTTCAGCAAATGCCTACATCCTCTTGGTGATCCCCTTGAGAAATTCACTTCATGAAAGAATAAGTTACAACTTTGGTTTTACACAGAAAACCCCCTTAGAACTCTATTCTTTCCCCAAGTTCTCTTTTCTCTCACACCCCTTGCTCAACACTTTGATACACTTGTGAACACTCTCACAACCCTTGGTGTTTTCCCCCCTTACGTGTCTAGACACTCAAGACTACAACTCAGCTCTAACTTGAACTGATTGCTCTCTCTCACGTTCTCCCTTGGTGAGATAACCTCCCTTTGCACACAATAGCTCCAGCTACTTGACAACTTTGAGATTAACCACCTTATGCTCTTGACAACATGTTAACATTCTCTTGCTTCCTCTTCTCTCTTATATAAGCCTTTGGACTCCAAGATAAGGTATCATTAAGTTATGCACGTTCTTGCTTTAGTTATCCAACTTTAGACACCTGTTATGGCAGCTCACAAAGCAAGTGATCAATGGCTGCTATAGCTGCCATCAATCTCTTGAACCAAGAGAGAATTCACTCATTGAAGCAAGTCATCAATTTGCCAAAGTGTTCTCCCCAACTTTCCAGCTGCTTGCCACCTCTTATTACCTCAGAAGTGATCAGAAAAATCCTTGCAAGTCGATAGAAAGTGGTAGTACACCAAGGAGGACTTGAAAACGCGTAGGAAAAAACAGCACAGCACGTCTGGCGACCGGTCGCGGATACCTTGCGACCGGTCGCTGATACATTTTGGATACCTTGCGACCGGTCGCGGATACCTTGCGACCGGTCGCTTCTTGCGATTTCTCCAGACTTCGAATCTGTGGAAAAACGACCGGTCGCCCAAACCTTGCGACCGGTCGCTCACTCCTTCACTTGCATACTAAATGTGAGCCATTTTTACAACAAATTGCTCTACTGCAAAGGTGAAGAGCAGATAGCTGACATCTTCACCAAAGCTCTTCCCAAGGACAGATTCAGCTATTTGAGGAGTATGCTTGGTGTGAAATTAGCTAGCACTTTAGAAGGGAGTGTTGAAATGTAAATTGCCTAGCTAATTTTTGATTAGTTGGTAATTTGATTAATCTGTTTTTTAAGCTTCCTTAAGAATTGTGTTAGTTAAGCGACTTGTGCTCATATGCCAAGTGTAAGGAGTAGATTAGTCAGTTAGCTTTCAACGGCTCTTAGCCTTTGAGCTGCCATGTGTCACATTCACATTGGCTTTTGTAATTGCTGATGTAATGAAAGAATGAGAATGAATACAAAAAGTGTGATCTCTGCAACGTTTTGGAGATTGCATCTGAGATCATTTCCAATTTCTGACTTTCTTCTTAGCTCACTCTCTCCCTCTCTAGAATACTAGCTCCCTTGCCAATCCAAATCTCAACAATCAACTGGATGGGTGAAGTCTTCCTATGGGAATATCACAACCCGTTCAATTCAAGACTTCTATTACAGTAATTCAATGGTCCTGGGGAAAGATGGTAATATGCAGATAGTCAACCAGAAGATCATTTTCAATGACTCAGTTCATATTAAGCTGCCATCCTCCTATGTTCACTCACTGACATCACACAAAACATTTCCACTTTATTTGTACACTGACTTCTTAGAACGAGGAAATGGAACTTATTTATTGATTACAAGTGTGGACTTGGGATTTATTGAGAAGAAGTCTGGTTTGGGATTCTCGAACAGCTCTCTCAGAAATCTGCAGAATGCTGAGGGCAATATGGTTGTGAAAAACAATTTGGTTGTGAGTGGATTGGGGAGCACACAGCAAGTCTACGCATACGATGGTGGCAAATTCTGTTACTTCAGAAATATAAGCAGCTCAAACTACACAATACTCTATGACAAGGTGGGGAGCAAATGCAACACAAAATCATTGTCTAATTTGGATTTTGGCAAAAGCATACTGTGGCCTTTTGGTGCTCGAATTTCTGGCCTTTTGGTGAGAACAATGACGAAAGTCTAGCTCATCCATATTCATGCATCTGTTGAGAAAAATGGCTCAATTAAAAGATACAAAATTAAAGACCAGCGACCGGTTGCAGGTTATGGGCGACCGGTCGGTTTCAGGCAGATTGCAAAGTCTGGAGCAAAAATTGACTCTGAGTAAAACTAGGCGACCGGTCGCCCCAAAGATGCTGTTTCAGTTTTCTACGCGTTTTCAAGTCCTCCTTTGTGTGCTATCACTTTCTACCGACTTGCAAGGATTTTTCTGATCACTTCTGAGGTATTAGAAGGTGGCAAGCAGCTGGAAAGTTGGGGAGAACACTTTGGCAAATTGATGACTTGCTTCAATGAGTGAATACTCTCTTGGTTCAAGAGATATATGGCAACTAGCAGCCATTGTTCACTTGCTTTGTGAGCTGCCAAAAACAGGTGTCTAAAGTTGGATAACTAAAGCAAGAACGTGCAGAACTTAATGATACCTTATCTTGGAGTCCAAAGGCTTATATAAGAGGGAAGAGGAAGCAAGAGAACATTAAGTTGTTAAGTGCATAAGTTTGTGCAAAGTATAGAGAGTTGAAAAGAATCTGGAAACTTGTAAGTTCAGAAAATACCAAGGGGAGAGCAAGATAGTTCTCTAAGTGTATCAAGGTGTTGAGCAAGGGTGAGAGAGAAACAGATTGTGAGGGTAGAGTTCCAAGGGGTTTTCTTCTTTGTAAACCAAAGTTGTAACCTATCTTCATTAGTGAAAGTTCTCAAGGAGATCACCAAAGAGGAAGTAGGCAATTTGCTGAACCTCTACAAACACTTGTGTCATTTCTATTTTGGTTAAATTTCTGTGTGTGTGTAAGACTCATAGTTTGTCACAAAGTTCATCAACAACAAGGTCCTAAGGGGAAGTGAGTTAGTATTAATTCACAACAGCATCTTCCTGTTTGGTGGTACCTCAAATAAATATGTAAGTATTATGTACTCAATTTCATTTTGTGGGGGTTCTAGATTGTAGTTAAGGTATCTGCATTAAAAGTGATTCTGGTTTTAATTTGAATTGGAATGATTTCTGAAAAGCGGATCAGATCAGCTTGTGCTAATTTTTCATGCTATATTACCTTGATTTAATGTTCAAGTTTCATATAAACACGCAAATGCAATTAACATCCAGATAATAATCACCGCATTGAAACAAACTCCTTGAGCTAATTTTTGTTCCCGACGAATACTAGTACATGATTAGTCTGAACAAACGATATTTAAAGCCAAAACTTATTACAAAAAGCAGCAATATTCTGTTGCTGATGTTATTACAAAAAACATCACCACTCATCATTCAATTAATTGTGAATACCATATTATATATATATATATATATATATATATATATATATATATATATATATATATATATATATTCTTTATCTCTTTCTCTATCTTAGATGTCAAGATGGCGTACGTGAACTAATATCAGGCAACGGGTCGTGTATTACAAACAGCAGGATCAACTTTGCCAGACACAACAGGCTTCACGTTTTTACATCTAAATTGAGTCTCCAAATGGTCATCCCCTACGACGAGAACTCTCATGTCACTAAACTTGATGTCCTTACATGCGCCAGGCGCAGTGCCACACTCAAGAATAACGATACGATTGTCTACGGAGTTGCCCTTAATGTTCTTGAAGCTCACATTTGACACCTTAACTTTGGAGGGGTTTGGCGTTCGGCACTGTTTTGATGGGCAATGCTCCTGGTCTAAGACTATAGCCATGTTCTGAAGATAGTCGAAAATAATGTCCTCAAAAACCAAATTAGAGATGGCTAAATTAGCATTAGAACCCGCCGAACTCTGGATCCTAATTGCACCCTCAGTGTGTGAGAAGGTACAGTTTCTCACCGTCACTCCATTAACCGGCTCCTCTTCGCCAGTGTTGCCTAGGACACTCACACCAAGGCCATTGCCTTGTGAGCAGGTCATTTTTTCGATGTTGATCCCAGTGTTTCCATCTAGGATAGTGACACAGTTGTCGCTAAGGATTTTGATGTCTGTATTGGTGATGTTAATGTTTGTTGACTTTTCGATCAGGATTCCCTCCCCCCCTCGGATGCCGATGGAAACATCGTCCACTGTCACGTTTCTTGAACGGTAAATGCCAATCTGGCCGCCGACGCTATTGTTTGATGTTATGCCTTGGATGTGTGAATCCTTAACCATAGAGAAAATTAAATTCTGCATTCAATCAAAGAAGCATTAATTAATCCCGATCGAACAGATCATAACTTCCGTCTTCATTTTGTTTGAAGAAGTTCTGAGTTCAAAACTCATGTACAATAAAGAGTGGTTGAATAAAGAAACAAAAAAAAATCAAAATTATTGAGAATGGGGATGCTTACTAGAGGCGGTTGTTCGCATTGTTTAGCTTTAGCACAATTGAATTCAGATCCTTGGCCATCAAAAATGCCATCTCCTGAGATGAGCAAATTGTTAACCTGCATGAAACTAATCCACGCATTACGGTGCGCACCTCCAGTTACCGACTGCTTTTTTGAAGACTGCACTGTTCCGTCAACCTTAAAGTGAATAGTTTTTGCTTTGCAGGGCCCTGCAAAATCAACTGGACCAACTATATATTTTCCTTTTGGTATCACATATTCGTTATTTTGCCTCTCACTGCAGGCTTGTGTCCATGCTTGTGTGAAAGCCTGAAAATTTAGTCACGTAACAAGAAAACATTAGTTTGATGAGAAACATCACATAGCACACTAAATTTTATTCACCGAATGACGCGATAGTATTTGATTGTTCGATGAAAAAACTATAAAGTTCATTTTTTTAGAGAAAAATCTGAGTTCTAATATCATGATGGAGAGTAATTAGTTGTTTGTTACCTTGGTATCATCTGTCTTGCCATCACCCTTGGCTCCAAATTTAACGACATTAACACTGATAGCTTTGGCTTTGATGGCACATATCGCTACCAAGAACAAAAACCAGGTAATTCCATGAATAAATTCTGAACCCATGTTTTAGCCTTGTATTTGTACAACTTTTGGCCTCTGACAATCTCAATAGTGTTGGATTCAAGATCGGTCTCGAAGGGTGCATTTTATAGTGTCAAAAAGGAAACTCACCACCGCAAAATTGTGAACCAAAATTTATGTGGACTACTTCTAATCTCTTAAGTCCTATTTAGGTGCTGACTTTCTTTTATTTATTTACTTTCCATTATGTGGATTCAATTTCCTCTAATTTTAGTTGTTATTTCTGCTAATTTAGGCTCCTACTATTCACACAAGAAACATCTATCTTGCTTCTTTCAAGAAACTACGTTCACGGGGTAAATTTCGTTGACCTCCGGCAAATTCTATGAATAAGAAAGAGTTTTGTTGACCTCCAACAAATTGTTTCAATAACTATCGTCTACAAGATTTGAACTCATAATCTACTTAAACAAAATAGAGACGGTGTGTTAGTAGACCAAATGATCAATGATAATTTATTTCATATTATAATGTTTATTGGTTTTTTTTTTATTAGTAATTTATAATATACCTACAACAATAGTTTGCATTCTAATTTTTGTCAATACTCTTTGATGCACTTACATATATAATGATGTACCTATTATTTTTTATTAATAAAAATCACCTTATTGTTTCTGTTCGCGTCACTACACACATATTTTGATATTGATCTAATTTAATTGTTTATAATGGTGGTTGGAGTAGTGTGGGACGGAGAGAGTATGAAATAATTAGTGAATACTTGGTGTATGAAATAGGAGTAATTTTTGTATGTTTTGGATACTCGTGGGTGAAATAGGCATCTTTTCAAACTTTTGTTGAACTAAATATACATGCACCCATACTTTCTCAACAAAAGTGGCTTCACAAAGAATATGACAAAACTGAATTTGGGAGAAGCACGAAACCAAATATCTGATATTCTTAAGATAGTACAGATATATGCCGTGGTGTAGCACATCTGCGTTAATGTATATGTACTTGTGCTCTCGGTCTTATAGGGATGTTCTGAAGATAGTCCATAACAATGTCCGCAAAAACCAAATTATAGACGGCTATATCAAACATTAGAAGCCACCAAACTCTGTATCCTATAATAGCACACTCAGTGTGTTAAAGATCAACACCAGTCCAGCCCAAATAAAGTATCCAGCCCATAGAAGTATTGAAGGGAAAATTTCTATGAGTGCTGCTATTTCCACCTACTTGTTCTATTTTCTCACCCATTTTATTTTCAAAATTTTAAAGACAAATTTACTCCTTTGTAAAATTACTTCTAAGGACTTAGGATGACACACATTTTCACACACAATAAAACACACTTTTAACACCTTTAGATTCATCTACTATCAACGGTTCAGATTATCGACTTATAAGATCATAATTAATATTATTTTTGTCTCTTGTTCAACTTTTTTTTCTTCTGGAAAATAAATTGCTCTCCCCTAAAATCGTACTTTCTCTCTCCACTCTCTCGTTATCTTCTCTAACTCAAAAGCTGAAAGAGAAGAACTTTCTAACCCACCAGAGCATGTCTAAACTAAAATCACCCTGAGATGGTTAATCTTTAGTTTCTTGGAAAAAAAAATAGCCGTAAAAAATTCACATAAGATTTCTTCCAGCAAGATCATGCTACCAATGATATATGTCATTGGGTTGGGGCTATCCTGCAAACATTGAACACAGCTTTAATGGGGCATGCTCTGTTACATGTTTATAATTTTCTCTTTCCTGGCACATCCTTGTATGCATTTATCTTCTCCTCAAAACCATCCTAGTCCAAGTCTGGTGGTGGTATGGCTTTTCCATTTATCCTAGCACATTCAATTTCATGCTCAAGAAAGAATTTTAACGACATTAGTTCCCCCTTTTTCTTTTTTCTTTTCCTCTCATCTTTATTATTAAAATCAGAGCAGTTTGATGTTCACGATGATATTATTAAAGAAACAAAAATTTATAAGTGAAGTTTTAATCTCAGCTATTGAATTGAATGAATGTTAATCTAATGGTTAAAAAAGTGTCATAATAGATACACAATGATATTTTATTTGCTTGAATTAATAAGTAAAGGGTATTTTAGGGATAATGGTGGGTGGAAAGATAGGATTGTGTTTTTTCAAATTTAGATGGGGGGTGAGAAAATAAGGTGGGTGGGAAAATAGGACAAGGGGGTGGAAATAGCAGCACTCAATTTCTATACAACTTTGGAAGTGAAATGTCGGTTAACAAAAGGGAGATATTAGACAGTTGAAGATTGTAGAGTTTTATAGTGCAAAACACAACTATGGGGTTGGAATAAAAGATAGTTGACAGCCATTTTGAAGAAGAATAGTCTAGAAGGTAAAACAATTATGTAGCTAATATTATATAGCCAAGGCGGTGAGCTATGTCGGCTAGAACAACTATAAATAGGCATGAAGCCATGCATTATTGATGACTTCTCCAGGTATGTGTGGGTTTTCTCTATGAAAGAAAAATCTGACACATTTTCAAAGTTTAAAGAGTTTAGAGAGACAGTTGAAGGTGAAGTGGGGAAGAAGATTATCTGTCTACGCACAGATAATGAAGGAGAATATACCTCGAATGAATTCTCCCAATATCTACGAGAGTCTCACATACGTCATCAATTCACATGTGCCAACATGCCACAACAGAATGGAGTACGGAGAGAAAGAACCGGCATCTTGCAGAGATATGTCGAAGCATGTTGCATGGAAAGAATGTGCTTGGAAGGTTTCGGGTTGAAGCCATGAGAACTGCAGTCCATGTGATTAACAAACTTCCTCAACCAAGGTTAGAATTTATTTCGCCCTTCGAAAAACTATGGGATATGAAACCTACAGTCAGTTACTTTCGAGTATTCAGCCATGTGTGCTACGTATTTGTTCCAAGTCATCTACATAGCAAGTTTGACAAAAAGGCAATCAGATGTATCTTTGTGGGATACGACAACCTGAGAAAATGGTGGAAGTGTTGTGACCCTACAAATGGAAGACATCACGAGATGCGGTGTTCGATGAAGCATCATCTTGGTGGTCCCAGAAAAGGAGGTGTTACCAGACTCGAGAGAAATTGAAGAGAAGCTGCAACAGAAGTTGGGGGAGCAAATTGTTCCAATCCAACCGAGTTCAAATGAGCATGAAGATTCACTTGACGGTAACGATGACGAGCAAGAAGTTACTCAGAATCCTTGGCAAACTAGTGTACATCAACAAACACTAGAAGAAGTTAGACTCAGTGAAGTGGAAATACCGACTCCACAATCACAACCCAGAAGGTCAACAAGAGTACGGAAGCCAAATCCTAAATACGCCAACACAACCATAGTAGAAGATGCAGTTGAACCTGAGACGTTTAGTCTAGTGGCAAAGCTTATGACCGTAAGAGTTTTACTTGCACTTGCTGCCAACAAAGACTGGAACTTGTACCAGATGGATGTGAAGAATGCAATTTTGCATGGGTAGTGAGATCGGGAAATCTATATGACTCAACCAATGGGCTTTGAGAACGAAGTCTATCCCGAGTATGTGTGCAAGCTTAAAAAGGCACTTTACGGATTAAAGCAAGCTCCAATAGCATGGTACAGTAAGATTGCAGAATTTCTCTCTCGAAGTGGCTATTCAGTGACACATGCATATTCTAGTTTATTCGTCAAAGCTAATGGAGGAAAATTAGCTATCGTGCTGGTATACATGGATGATCTAATCATCACTGGTGATGACGAAGAAGAAATTCACCAAACAAAGGAAATTTTGTCAGTTCGTTTTCAAATGAAAGAACTGGGACAACTCAAGCACTTTTGTTGGGCTAGAGGTCGATCGCACACAAGAAGGGATATTTCTGTGTCAACGGAAATATGCAAAAGATTTGTTGCAAAAGTTTGGGATGCTTGAATGCAAGCCAATCTCAACGTGGATGGAGCCCAATGTCAAGATGTGCGCATATGAAGGCAAAGACTTGGAAGACGCAACGATGTATCGACAATTGGTGGGTAGTCTAATCTACTTCAAATTTACTCGACCTAACATTTCATACCCATCGATCAACTACCAGGTACGTGTTTAATCTTGGTTCTGGAACAATTTCTTGGTGCAGTAAGAGACAACCGATGGTATCTTTGTCAATCACAGAAGCTGAGTACAGGGCAGCAGCACTGGAAGCTCAAGAGATCATGTGGCTAACACAGCGGATGAATGATCTACATCAATTGGTAGATTATTCAGTGCCGTTATATTGTGACAATCAATCGGCAGTTCGTTTGGCGGAAAATCCAGTCTTTCATGCAAGAACCGAACATGTAGAGATACACTACCATTCTATCAGAGAGAAAGTTCTGCAAGAAGAGATTGAGTTGAGACATATCAATACAAACGATCAAATTGCGGATTTATTCATAAAAGGTCTGAGTACCGGCAAGTTGAAAAAAATTTGTGGTCAGCTCAACGTGGTGTAAAGGATGTGAGCTGGTGTTGAAGGGGAGTGTTAAAGATTAACACCAGCCCAGCCCAAATAAAGTATCCAGCCCATAGAAGTATTGAAGGGAAAATTTCTACACAACTCTAGAAGTGAAATGTCGGTTAACAAAAAGGAGATATTACACAGTTGAAGATTGTAGAGTTTTCTAGTGTAAAACACAATTATGGGGCTAGAATAAAAGAAAGTCGGCAACCATTTTGAAGAAGAATAGTCTAGAAGGTAAAACAATTATGTAGCTAATATTATATAGCCAAGGCGGTGAGCTATGTCGGCTAGAACAACTATAAATAGGCATGAAGCCATGCATTGTTGAATTAATCAAGAAGTGAAGAGTGAGAAATAAGCTATAGAGCTAAGTAGTCCTTGTGAGACGTGTGAGTGAAGTGAGAAAGAGTGCTTGTAAGAGTTTGTCTTTCCTTCGAGAGTTGTCTTGTTGTACTATTTTGTGAGTCTAATACAAGTAAATTATTTACTTTTTTGTCTCCAACAAGTCTACATTAGAGTTGTGTACTCTAAATTTTCTCAACACAGTGTGAGAAGATACAGTTTCTCACCATCACTCCCATGACCGGCCCCTCTATGTCAGTTTTGCCTAGGACACCCCCATGCCAAACCCATTGCCGTCGGTGCAGTACATGTCATTTTTTCAACATTAATCCTGGTGTTTCAATTTAGGATAGTTACACAGTTGTTGTTCACGACACGACTATGATGTCAACATTGGTGACGTTAACATTTGTTGATTCTTGGATTATAATTCCCTCCCCACCAGACTCATGATCTCAACGACGTCCACTGTCACATCCGTGCTCTTGTAATTGCCAATGTGGGTTCGAAGTTATGCCTTGGATATGTACATCCTTAACCATAGCAAAAGCTAAATTCTGCATTCTATAGCCTTCTATTAAAGAGGGATTAATCTGGATCGAACAGAAAAAGATTGAAATTATATTAAGAATAGAAATGCGTACCATAAGTGGATCTTCGCAGTCAGTTGTAAAATTTCCATCAAATTCTATGTATGTCATGTTACTTTCTTTTTTTCAATAACTATTGTCTACAAGATTTGGACTCATCATTTACATAATAGACGACCTAATGTTTAGTCCTCTTACATGCGTTATTACAACAGGATAAGTAAATGAATAGTTGTGCGTGGTTGTTTGTGAAGGAAGTTGAGGTTCCACCCCAAAATCAATTGGTACTGGGGGAAGTAGCTCAACTCCTTATAAACCCAGGCTTGGTCCCTTAACATTTCAATGTGGGACAAATACTCTCAACACGCCCCCACACGTGTGGCGAACTTTCAAGCCTAACACGTGAACAACACATATTGGGTGACATGGGAACACGTTTGGCCGTTGGGCCCAACTCGTGAAGCCTTGCTCTGATACCATGAACGAGCCACCTATCTTAGGACACAACTTTAGTCTTTTTTTTCTCTCCCAAAACTTTCCTTCCCATGTGTCACTTCCCAGGATCGACTCCGCCGTAGCACGATATTGTCCGCTTTGGGCCCCCCTCTCTACCCTCACGGTTTTGTTTTTGGGAGCTCACGAGCAACTTCCCAGTGGGTCACCCATCCTGGGATTGCTCTAGCCCCCAACTCGCTTAACTTCAGAGTTCCCATGACTCTGAAGCCAGTGAGCTCCCAAAAGGCCTCGTGCTAGATGGAGGCAGACATGTACATATAAGGCACATTACCCCCTCTCCGTTGGTCAATGTGGGATCTTACACCATGGCTAACGCTAATGATGCCTCTACTACCACAACCACCACTCCACCTACCCTTTCTTCCATGAACAGCCTTACTCCTGCCATGGTTGCTACTGTCTCCATTAAGTTGGATCGAACCAACTATTCTATTTGGCTCGCACAATTTCTTCCCATTCTCAT
Source organism: Prunus avium (assembly GCF_965620075.1). Taxonomy (NCBI): domain Eukaryota; kingdom Viridiplantae; phylum Streptophyta; class Magnoliopsida; order Rosales; family Rosaceae; genus Prunus; species Prunus avium. Next base: position 25,889,234 of record NC_142287.1, on the reverse strand, counting down.
AAGCCGGGACATTATGGGCTTTGTGGATGGCTCTCATGAATGTACTCCAAAGCATCTCCCTGGTAGCACAGCAGTTAATCCGGCCTACACAACATGGAATCAGCACGACCAACTTATCTTAAGTTGGATCAACAACTCCTTATCCCAATCAGTGCTCTCCATAGTTTCACGTAATCAGACTTCTCGCTCCACTTGGCTGGCTCTCTAAACGTCAATATGCCTCGACATCACAAAATAGGATTTTGCATTTGCGCAATGAGCTGATGCGCACCATGAAAGGAGACTTGTCTATCTCAGATTATCTTGACAAGATGAATATGATTGCTGACAACCTTGCGCTTGCTAGACAATAGGTTCCTGATGACGAACTTGTGCAGATTATCATGAATAATCTTGGCCCTGAGTATGAAATGGTGGTGAGTGCTGCTCAGGCCCGTGATACCCCCATTACATATCCCACACTTGAGTCTCTTCTGCTGACTACTGAAAGGAGAATGGCTAATCATGTTTCTTCTCTCACTGAGTCTACTCTTGCCGTAGCTACATTTGCTACTAACCGAAGACGTGGTGGCGGCCGTTCTCGGGGAACTGGACATGGTGGTGTTCCATCCAATCGTGGAACTGTTCCAAATTCACAAGGTGGTACTGCTCGTGGATCCTTTACCAACCAGCGAAGCTATTAGCAAGTTGGTGAAGCATCTTCCTCTATGAACACACGGTTAGTGTGTCAAATCTATGGCAAGCGGGGTCATTTGGCTTTGGACTGTTATCAAAGGATGAACCTAGCGTATGAAGGTAGAATTTCAGCAAAACGTCTTACTTCCATGGCCACCTCTCCTACTACCATGGCTCGACAGAACAATGGCACATGGCTTCTTGACATCGGTGCAAATGCTCATGTTACTCCTGAACTTCATAATCTTGTCAACCCTAAGGAATATACTGGTAATGACAATGTTGGAGGTGTAGGTAATGATTCCGGACTATCCATTTCTCATTTTGGATCAAGCACTATTAACACTGATTCTTGTTCCTTGCACCTAAATGATGTCTTACATTGTCCCTTTGCTTCCACCAATTTAATTTATGTCCATCGTTTCACTTCCGACAACAATTGCTACATCCTAATTTTTCCTCATTCCTTTTTTGTTAAGGACCTCAATACACAGAAGACACTTTTCTAAGGGAGATGTGAGAATGGATTGTATCCATTTCATTCTGGCGGTGGATTTTCCAATCAACATTTTCAAGCTTTTGTAGGAACTCGTGTTACAATTCAAAAATGGCACTCTCATCTTGGCCATCCAGCTAGTCCAATAATGAAGAATTTGGTTTCTAATAAAAAAAGTGTCGATTACCGGCTCTTCTGACGCAGGATTTTGTTATTCATGTCCTTTAGGTAAAAGCACAAAATTACCTTTTTCAAAATCAGATTCGGTTTCTTCTTCTCCATTGGAGCTTGTACATTTCGATGTTTGGAGTTCACCTATTGTTTCAGTCAATGGTTATTGATATTATTTGCTCTTTGTTGATGATTTTTCCCGCTACACATGGATATTCCCTATGAAACACAAATTCGAGATTTTTGATTTGTTTGTTAAATTTAAGCAACAAATTTAGAATATGTTAAATGCATTGATCAAAACTTTTCAATGTGATGAAGGAGGTGAATATACCAAACTTGAGTTTCAAAAATTTTTGGCAAATCAAGGTATCCATCAACGTTTGTCATGCCCTAAACATCCTGAACAAAATGGATTAGCAAAACAAAAACATCGCCATCTTGTTGAAACTGCCATTGTCATGCTTTCTCATGCTCATATCCCTTCCTCTTATTGGTTTGAAGCATGTCAAACAGCTACCTATCCAATCAACAGGTTACCTACAAAAGTACTTCACAATCTATCACCATTCGAAAAATTGTTTCACAAACCTCCTCCAAACCATGTGCCTATATTGTCCTTGCCTTCAACATAACAAGAATCAGTGCAACACATTGATCATGCACCGGCTGAACCTGATGTATCCTCCACCGAAGTTTCAAGGTTGTCCAATGTTCCCACGCATCCTATTGTGACTAGGTCACGGTTGGGAGTTCAAAAACCCAATCCTAAATATGCATTGAATTTTATTGTTGATACTAAATTACTGGAACCCACTTGTTTTAGCCAGGCTGTGAAGCAAGAGGAATGGAGACAAGTAATGGCACATGAATTCAATGCCTTACAGCGCAATGGCACATGGCAACTAGTTCCTTTTCGGTACAATATGAACCTGCTGCCAAATAAATGGGTTTTTAAAATTAAGAGGAGAGTAGATGGATCCATAGAACGCTATAAAGCAAGACTTGTCGCCAATGGTTTTCATCAGAAGTAAGGTGTCGACTATAGTGGGACATTTAGTCCTGTGGTCAAGCATAGCACTATCCGCTTGGTTCTCAGTCTTACAGTCACTAATAAATGGCCAGTCAGACAACTTGATGTGCACAATGCATTTTTGCATGGTTATTTAAGTGAGGAGATTTACATGAAACAACTAGCTGGGTTTGTTGATCCACAATTTCCTAATCATGTATGTCGATTGCAAAGAAATCTATATTGTTTGAAGCAAGCACCACGGGCTTGGTTTGATACGTTCTCTGATTATCTCTTACAACTTGGCTTTCAAGTGTCTAAGTGTGATTACAACCAGCAAGGTGTCCATTTAATTTTACTTATTTATGTTGATGATATTTTGCTCACCGGCAATGATCGAGTCCAAGTTTCTCATCTCATTCGTCGTTTGAGTACTCTTTTCTCTATGAAAGATTTGGGCAAACTTCACTATTTTTTGGGAATTGAAGTTACCTAAGCTGGTTACTCTATGCATCTAAGCTCTTGATCTTCTTCAACGTACTAAATTTATGGATGCAAAGCCAATTTCTACACCAGTTTCCAGTGGGCAAAAATTGAGTGCTTATGTTGGTGAACCGCATACTGATCTTGAGACCTACAGAAGCATTGTGGGCGCCTTGCAGTATCTAACAATCACTTGCCTAGATTTATCTTATGTTGTAAACCAAGTTTGCCAATTTATGCATTCTCCGAAGTCTCCTCATTGGCTAGCAGTCAAGCGCATCCTGCGTTATCTTAAATCCTCTTATGATTATGGTATTGTTCACAAGCCCGGCAGTTTGCAAGTTAATGCTTTCTCGGATGCAGACTATGCCGGTGATCCGGATTCTCGACACTCAACCAGTGGATATTGAGTATATGTTGGTGCCAATTTGGTGTCATGAAGCTCTAAAAAGCAGAGAACAGTATCCCGATCAAGCACAGAGGCTGAGTACTGTCAACTGGCGTATACTCTGCTGAATTGTCATGGCTTCACTCGTTGTTTCGTGATTTGCAATTGCCCTTATCCAGACCCACTATTTGGTGCGATAACATCTCCTCTATTGCTCTTCCTTCCAATCATGTGTTTCACTCTCAAACCAAACATCTTGAGGTGGACTATCATTATGTTAGGGAAAAGGTCATTCGAGGTGAGCTTACTGTTAATTTTATTTGTTCTCTAGACTAGTTGGCTAACTTGTTTCCTAAAGGCTTGTCCTCTGCTCATTTCAAATTGTTGGTGTCCAAGCTTCCAATTGTGTCTCGTGCTGTAAGCTTGCGGGGGGACGTTAGTCAGAGGCTGTCCTTTGATTTGAATTGAAACTCATGATATTGTTTGTACGTTTGAAAGTTTGAAAGTATGTTGTATTTTTATTTTAAATTCTGATACAAGGATTGCCTTATCAAGAAGGAGTCCTATCTTATCTATGTAACTGAGCTCTTGTAATTTGTTTATAAATACAACTCTCCATCACACTGATGGATCATTCAGCCAAACCTACTTTCTTGAGTGAACGTAAATCTTACATGGTATCAGAGCAAGGCTTCACGTGCTGGGCCTAACAGCCACACGTGCTCTCACGTCATCCAATATGTGTTGTCCATGTGTTAGGTTTGAAAGTTCGCCACAAGTGCGGGGCCATGTTGAGAGTATTTGTCCCACATTGAAACGTTAAGGGACCAAGCCTGGGTTTATAAGGAGTTGAGCTACTTCCCCCGTTGCCAATTACATAAGGCTATATCAGTATTTGCGCAACAGTTATGGAGAACAAATGTCGCTGACATCCTTGATTTAATGTTCAAGTTTCATATAAACACGCAAATGCAATTAAAATCCAGATAATAATCACCACATTGAAACAAACTCCTTGAGCTAATTTTTGTTCCCGACGAATACTAGTACATGATTAGTCTGAACAAACGATATTTAAAGCCAAAACTTATTACAAAAAGCAGCAATATTCTGTTGCTGATGTTGTTACAAAAAACATCACCACTCATCATTCAATTAAGTGTGAATACCATATTATATATATATATTCTTTATCTCTTTCTCTATCTTGGATGTCAAGATGGCGTACGTGAACTAATATCAGGCAACGGGTCGTGTATTACAAACAGCAGGATCAACTTTGCCAGACACAACAGGCTTCACGTTTTTACATCTAAATTGAGTCTCTAAATGGTCATCCCCTACAACGAGAACTCTCATGTCACTAAACTTGATGTCCTTACATGCGCCGGGCGCAGTGCCACACTCAAGAATAACGATACGATTGTCCACGGAGTTGCCCTTAATGTTCTTGAAGCTCACATTTGACACCTTAACTTTGGAGGGGTTTGGCTTTCGGCACTGTTTTGATGGGCAATGCTCCTGGTCTAAGACTATAGCCATGTTCTGAAGATAGTCGAAAATAATGTCCTCAAAAACCAAATTAGAGATGGCTATATTAGCAGTAGAACCCGCCGAACTCTGGATCCTAATTGCACCCTCAGTGTGTGAGAAGGTACAGTTTCTCACCGTCACTCCATTAACCGACTCCTCTTTGCCAGTGTTGCCTAGGACACTCACACCAAGGCCATTGCCTTGTGAGCAGGTCATTTTTTCGATGTTGATCCCAGTGTTTCCATCTAGGATAGTGACACAGTTGTCGCTAAGGATTTTGATGTCTGTATTGGTGATGTTAATGTTTGTTGACTTTTCGATCAGGATTCCCTCCCCCCCTCGGATGCCGATGGAAACATCGTCCACTGTCACGTTTCTTGAACGGTAAATGCCAATCTGGCCGCCGACACTATTGTTCGATGTTATGCCTTGGATGTGTGAATCCTTAACCATAGAGAAAATTAAATTCTGCATTCAATCAAAGAAGCATTAATTAATCCCGATCGAACAGATCATAACTTCCATCTTCATTTTGTTTGAAGAAGTTCTGAGTTCAAAACCCATGTACGATAAATAGTTGTTGAATAAACAAGCAAACAAAAATCAAAATTATTGAGAATGGGGATGCTTACTAGAGGCGGTTGTTCACATTGTTTAGCTTTAGCACAATTGAATTCAGATCCTTGGCCATCAAAAATGCCATCTCCTGAGATGAGCAAGTTGTTAACCTGCGTGAAACTAATCCACGCATTACGGTGCGCACCTCCAGTTACCGACTGCTTTTTTGAAGACTGCACTGTTCCGTCAACCTTAAAGTGAATAGTTTTTGCTTTGCAGGGCCCTGCAAAATCAACTGGACCAACTATATATTTTCCTTTTGGTATCACATATTTGTTATTTTGCCTCTCACTGCAGGCTTGTGTCCATGCTTGTGTGAAAGCCTGAAAATTTAATCACGTAACAAGAAAACATTAGTTTGATGAGAAACATCACATAGCACACTAAATTTTATTCACCGAATGACGCGATAGTATTTGATTGTTCGATGAAAAAACTAAAGTTCATTTTGTTAGAGAAAAATCTGAGTTCTAATATCATGATCGAGAGTAATTAGTTGTTTGTTACCTTGGTATCATCTGTCTTGCCATCACCCTTGGCTCCAAATTTAACGACATTAACACTGATAGCTTTGGCTTTGATGGCACATATCGCTACCAAGAACAAAAACCAGGTAATTCCATGAATAAATTCTGAACCCATGTTTTAGCCTTGTATTTGTCTCTGACAATCTCAATAGTGTTGGATTCAAGATCGGTCTCAAAGGGTGCATTTTATAGTGTCAAAAAGGACACTCACCACCGCAAAATTGTGAACCAAAATTTATGTGGACTACTTCTAATCTCTTAAGTCCTATTTAGGTGCTGACTTTCTTTTATTTATTTACTTTCCATTATGTGGATTCAATTTCCTCTAATTTTAGTTGTTATTTCTGCTAATTTAGGCTCCTACTATTCACACAAGAAACATCTTTCTTGCTTCTTTCAAGAAACTACGTTCACGGGGTAAATTTCGTTGACCTCCAGCAAATTCTATGAATAAGAAAGAGTTTTGTTGACCTCCAACAAATTGTTTCAATAACTATCGTCTACAAAATTTGAACTCATAATCTACTTAAACAAAATAGAGACGGTGTGTTAGTAGACCAAATGATCAATGATAATTTATTTCATATTATAATGTTTATTGGTTTTTTTTTAATTAGTAATTTATAATATACCTACAACAATAGTTTGCATTCTAATTTTTGTCAATACTCTTTGATGCACTTACATATATAATGATGTACCTATTATTTTTTATGAATAAAAATCGCCTTATTATTTCTGTTCGCGTCACTACACACATATTTTGATATTGATCTAATTTAATTGTTTATAATGGTGGTTGGAGTAGTGTGGGATGGAGAGAGTATGACATAATTAGTGAATACTTGGTGTGTGAAATAGGAGTAATTTTTGTATGTTTCGAATACTCGTGGTTGAAATAGGCATCTTATCAAACTTTTCTTTAACTAAATATACATGCACCCATACTTTCTCAACAAAAGTGGCTTCACAAGAATATGACAAAACTGAATTTGGGAGAAGCACGAAACCAAATATCTGAACAATATTAGGGTGCATGGTGGTGCCCTTAATACTTCGTTGCCACACTCAAGAATAACGATATTTGGGTGCACGGTGGTGCCCTTAATGTTCTTGAAGCTCACATTTGATACCTTAACTTTGGAGGGGTGTGGCCTTCGGCACGGTCTTGATGGCCAATCCTCTTGGTCTAAGATTATAGCGATGTTCTGAATATAGTCGAAAATAATGTCCTCAAAAACCAAATTAGAGACGGCTATATCAGTATTTGCGCAACAGTTATGGAGAACAAATGTCGCTGACATTCTTGCTAATTTAAAAGCTTCAGTTTCAGCTTTGTAAAATCTCCATCAACCGCTAGCGTGTTGGTTCGAATTGGGCTGGGCTAGCAAAAGGAACAGCAAAAATAGCCCCCTTTTTTATATATTATATATAGAAAAATACCATAAATACGAGAAAAACTTTAGAAAACAAGGATAACACTATTTTGCTATTCCTAACCAATAACTATTTGACATGTTTGATAACATTTCTACGTGACATTATTAGTTTTTCTCAATGAACACAGAAAACTCGGTACCAAAATTGAAAGAAAATAAAAAAATTGCTAGAACGAGTTAAAATCCTACCAGCCGTTGAAACTTATTAATTCAGATCCAACGGTTACCAGTATGGTCCCGCATTTCTCCCTCAAATGGAAAATTGCTGCAAAATACAAACTCTACATACGGTTGTCCCTGTCTCTCTCCCTCTCTATCCGAAATGGGTTTATCTGCTCCAGCCAGGCCAGCTCTCTCTCTCTCTCTCTCTCTCTCTCTGAATTTGGTATTTGCATCCTTCTTGGGGCATCCCATTTCCTGTCAAACTGAAATTCGGTTATTTGCAGTGTGAACAGCTCTCTGGGATGGAAGTCTTCGAGCTTGTTCGTGCAGTCGGGGGCAAGTTCTACTTGTGCTACTCTCCGTCGTTCCATTGCTTCTTCTAAAAGAAAATGTCCCCGAAAGAAAGTTTCTGTAACCTGCTCTTCTTCCTCTTCATCTTCTGGTATGCTTTCTTTCCCCCTTGTTCTTTTTTTTTTAAAGAAATGTATTTACTTTTTTGGTTTTTGTGGCTCATTTTCTGTTAACTTGAAATGATATATTCTCCAATCTTGCTTTCTTGCATTGTAGTTCACGGTTATGTTATAATACTTCGGTTTTGATTATATTGTGAATCAATGAGCAATTCCTACTATCCAGATTCTAATTATTTGCTTAGGTGGTGAACACAAAGTGATAAATGAGTGATAATACCAAAAAGGAAGCTGGAATTAAAAATAATACAATCTCTAGAGGGTTGATTTAGGACCAATTGAAGAAAAGGATCAGAGAAAAGGTTGTTAAGCGCCGGAAAACCCCTTAGAGTGGCCAGAATTTGCCCCTCTGCTGATGCCCACGATGTGCTCAATTAAATGCCTCAAAGAGGCTATGTTCTGGAATTGTGCCTCGCATGTTCAGTGACTATGCCAGAAATTTACCCTCTTTCTCAAGGACCCTCAGATAGGCTAGAAAGGGAAAGAGCACTCTCTTAGAAAGAGATAGACAGAGAGAAAGAGAAAACCCAGAAAAAGGTTGTTAAAGACAGTTTGGGACAAGCATTTGTGATGTGGAAGCTGTCTTAGGAGTAATGTGTTTATAGCACTGCAGGGCTTTGGCATAATATTTGTTTGGTCGGAGTGAATGACAACTTCGTATACAATGTTTCATTTGAGAGAAAACAGTACTAAAATGTAATGAAAAGTTATAAGTGCCTGGGAGAAACATAGTTTGGAAATACAATGCATCAATGAAGTTCCTTTTTTATTTTATGTTCCATGAACTATAGAGAGAAACTGTGCTGATCTCTTAATCAAGTTTTTTCATTACTCACATCGTACCTTTTAGTTGAGTTGGCATTGCTGTTGTGGAGAATATGTTGTTTCCCATCTGGCTTGGCTCAGGTGATAACAGGGTTAGTTGGTATTGAGGTTGATCTATGAGTCGAGATCTAACCAATTAAAGATATATATTAGTGTGCTAATAGTTTGAATTGACCCAAGACCGTGAGCCTTCTCTTCACACATATTGAGGCATTGTCTCTTGTAAAATGCTAGTGTGTATTGCAACGCATAATGTTCAAACCTGTCATAATATTTGAACTTCGCTAGTTTGATGTTTTAGTCTCAGTAACTTCTCTTTAAAAATTGTTTTTGTTGTTAAAAAAAAGATTGCATTTTAATTTTCATATTAAACTCCCCTTCCCCGACTCCCAGATCCACTCTTGGTTAAGGCTGCGAGAGGAGAGCCTGTAAGTCGGCCTCCAGCATGGATGATGCGCCAAGCAGGAAGGTATATGGCCGTTTACAGAAAGCTTGCAGAGAAATATCCATCATTCAGAGAGAGGTCAGAGACAACTGATCTCATTGTGGAAATTTCTTTGCAGCCTTGGGAAGCTTTCCGTCCTGACGGAGTGATTATTTTCTCTGACATACTTACCCCTCTACCTGCATTTGGTGTGCCGTTTGACATAGAAGACATTCGGGGTCCTGTTATTCAGTCACCAATTGTTTCTGAAGAGGGTTTGAAGACTTTGCATCCAATTGACTTGGATAAACTTCAGTTCGTGGGGGAATCCTTAAAGATATTGCGGCAGGAGGTACTTATTAGATACTCACATGCTTGAAAAAGAAGATAAACTGTATTTGTTTGCCAAATTTACATGTCTGGTTATATTATTTCAATCCCTGTATACTTGCTTCTCTCAGTTATTCTTTGTTCAGGTTGGCGGGCATGCTGCTGTTTTGGGTTTTGTAGGGGCACCTTGGACGATTGCTACATATATAGTAGAAGGGGGTTCAACTTCCACTTATACAACAATAAAGAGCATGTGCCATACAGGACCACATGTATTGAGGGCTCTTCTTTCTCATTTGACACAGGCAATATCTGACTATATTGTTTTCCAAGTAGAAGCAGGGGCTCATTGTATACAAATATTTGATTCGTGGGGTGGGCAACTACCACCAAGCATGTGGGATAGCTGGTCGAAGCCATATATTGAAGAGGTGAGTGGGAAGACACATATATATATTTCTCTAAATGGAATTCATTTCAAGTAGGTGCATATGGAAATAAATACACTAGATAACTGCCTACACAGGTTCATGGTGTGTGTCTGTTTGAGGAATTTATTATGCTAATCTGGGCAAAGTAGCTTTTTCCTGCTGTAGACTCTGTGTCATGGTTTTCTGACTTTGCTCTGTTGCCATCTTATTGTTTGAAAGTTTGCTTCATCTCTCTTTGTTTATTGATCTGTAATAAATTCATCTGTGTATGCCTTTTTATACCTTACACTTGCTTGGACCTTATAAACTTGCAAGAACGGTTGTTATGCCAATACATTCTGTTTTTTTTTTCCTTTTTTTTTTCTTTATGGGTTGCAGTCTCTTCCTTTTCCTTCTGTTCACAAGACAGTGTTCTTAAATTGCAGATCGTGAGTTCAGTTAGGAAAAGATGCCCTAAAACACCACTTGTTCTCTACATTAATGGGAATGGTGGCCTTCTCGAGCGTATGAAAGGAACTGGAGTAGATGTGATTGGGCTTGACTGGACGGTGGACATGGCAGATGGTAGAAAACGATTGGGTAGTGAGATCAGTGTACAGGGAAATGTGGACCCTGCTTACCTATTTTCTCCTCTTCCATCCCTGACTGAAGAAATTCAAAGGTTTGTTACAGAACATCTCTGAACTTCCTTGCAACTAATTTAATTCAAAACTTGGTCTGCAATATGAACTTCCATTTGTGCAGACCATTGGCTTATTCAGTTGTAGGAAATTGCCTAAGTTTATTTTGGATTAGACTTCGGTGACTTCTCACCCTATAACTAAAAGTTGGACGGTATTACGCCTGGACAATTGGCTATCCAGATTCCAGAGAGAAAAGGGGATGCTCGGGCAGGGAGTCCATAACCCACTTTATAGTTCAAAATTTCCACTTTGAATTCTACACGTGAATGTTATTAGCTTGGCCCCATCTCAAAGATAAAAGAAAAAGAAATCCTAGCTTAGCACTTGACGATTGGTTAGAAATTAGTCCTTACCCCAAACATTTACTGGTAAACAATTTCATTAATTGAAATTTTTTCTCAAACGAGTGTCAACTTCTACTTTATTCTATATGGATTGACAAAGGGTTGTGTGGTTTTCATTTTTCTGTGTTTTGTTTTCAATTGTCAATTGTTTATATTTCTGAAACTAACAGAATATATTCAGGGTGGTGAGGTCTGCAGGGCCAAGGGGACACATTCTCAATCTAGGGCATGGTGTTCTTGTACGGACACCTGAAGAATCCGTTAGACATTTCTTTGAAGTTGCAAGAAGCTTGAATTATGATACATTTCTAAAAACACAAACACCGACCGGAGGAATTGGTAGTTTAGTGATATAATTTAATGTGAGACAATTCAGCAATTTTGCTTGACAAGTTGGCTTTTGGTTGAGAGTTCACTTCCAATTATGGAAGCATCATGCTCAATTGCTCTTTACCTCATGTAGTTGAGGGTTCACAGGAGCTCTAAGGTTCCCAACATGCTTGAGGGTGAGCTTACTTCTCATATTCAATTATTTTTGTAATAATGATAGCTGGGATGAATAAATGAACCTGTTCTTGTTGTACAGCTATCCTTTGTGCCTGCCTTTTATGATAGCTAGAGGCCTAGAGGGCTCTCACTTATATTGTTGTTTGGGGTATTGCAGAGTCATGTGTTTCTAATCAAAATTTATGCTAATCAATTCTAATTATAACGTTTCTAAGCTAAGATGCATGCTTAATCAATTCTCTAGATTTGCATCTATGAAGTATATGAACACCTAATTCTTCTGCAACATCTTTCATCTTATAGAAGTTACTAGATCTTTAATGTTCTCATTGTAAGGATGCGAGTGCTCCATGTGTGATCCATTTTAATTATCGTAGGGAAAGTCCGTTTGGATATTCTGTTACAGCAGCTAGAAAGCGGAGAGCTTGATATATGGTTAAGGCTACTGTAATACAGTCATCAGTTAACAAAAAGTTAATCAGTTGTTTCTCTTTAATCGTCGTCCATTCGTTCTCCCAAATTCGTCGATCTTAACATGGTGTCAGAGCCAAGAATGGGTTATGTTGATTCTCGATGAAAACTTCATATTTCGCTTGATGCTGAAGAAGTATTTCTCTGTAGTTCTTCAACAGGTTTTCTCGATAAATTATGTTATGTTTTCAGTTAAAGGGTAATTTAGTTATTTTAACTTTCTTGTCTTTTACCAAGTATATAAATTATGAAATATTATGTTTATAAATGTAATCATTTGTGTTAGCTTTTTAATGTCTCAGGTGAGCTAGCTAGTCCATCTCATGAATTTTATAGTCTCGGATTTGTAACACCATGTCGGCATACCACATTTCTGCTTCTGAAAGCAATAAAATACTAACCCTCGCTCGGGCACTTTTGGCTTATAAAATCCTTAAATCACTTGTATTAATTAGTTATGTTTCCACTTGGGGGGCGCTGATTATCTTAATCTTCCTATTGGGATGATAATTAATGGGATCTGATTTCAAATTATTGGATTGAATTTTCAAGTTGATATTGAGATCACCATGCCAATAATGTTGTACGAACATATTTTTAATTTTAGAAAAAAATATTTAAAAAAACAATAGACGGTGTCGGTCTTGTGGCCCGACTTCATCCCTATTGGATGGCCTTCCTTTAGTGGGAGGCTGCGATCTGCAAAGATTTTCCACTCTCTGTGATCACTTTGGTTACGTGGGGATATGATATGAGGTGACAATCTCTGGCCTCAGCCTGCAGCCTATAGGGCTATATTATTGCCTACGTACACACTAGGTGACTTTGCAATGGGCAACCACAAACATCCATGCATGCAAATACACTCTCACGTACAACTTGGTTATGCTCCAAATGGTTTTTTAAAATATGTTTTCTAGCTAATACCGTAATTGAGTTTGTATACGTATGTATACATGTACAAATCTTCAATAATTCTGTGGTTTTGATATATTATGTTGTTAGCAGTGGGCGGAGCCATAATTTCACATTAGAGGGGCCCCCTTCATAAAACTTGTCTTATCTTCATAATTATCATGAATTTTATATTTTAAATTAGTTAAATACTATTTTCATCTTCTACACTATTAAAGACTTGAAAATTAATAATTTATATTCCAATAGGGAAAAGAAATGGAAAAATAAAGAGTTCATAAAGCGTAATATTAAGGTACCCAACTCATACATAAAAAAATTGGAGGAAAAAAAATTCACAAAGATTTAAAAATAAAAAATAAAAAAATAAAAGAGGAAGAGAAAGATCAAGGAGATTTAAGGAGATGAGTAGAAGAAAGATCAATAAATGTTGTGGTTAATTTATAGACCAAAATAACATAATATATTATTTTATTTTAGAGTAAATATCCTGAAATTAACCTAACATATTATAATATTATATATCAGATATAAGATACAAATAGAATAGGTAAAAATGGAGTGGGGGCCTGAGACCACACTAGTCCCATATTGGCTCCACCCTGGTTGTTAAATTGTTAATTTGAACTATTGATGATAAGCTGAGTTTTCATTTCAATTCCAAATACAAGGGTATAGAAGATAATGATTTTTGCGTGGTGCTAAGATGGGTTAAGATTGAACTTCGCTCCAAATGGTGTATTAAACTAGAAATAGATAAGGGAGTGGTTTCCCCACTACTGTTTAGGTTTGGCGATTTATATGTTAAATAGTTTCCATACCTAAAGCTGAACTAGATGCTAGATACTTATCAACTTCTATCACTACCAATTCGAAGAAAATACGTACGTGTATAAACTCATAAGTATTCTCTTGTCGTATAGTTTGACATGTTATTTTAATTAGAAAACCTACGTAATAGTAATTCAAAATTATTTTTTTTTTTTTTCACAAACGATAATTGACAGACGAAAGATTTGAATTTCGAAACTCAAGGTAATAATAGTGAGGCCCACAAAATATATACATACATTTCCATTGGTGCAAGCAAGTTGCGGTGTCCATGATTTTGTAGGGCCCATATGAATCTACTAAATCGGTTTTTGGGAAAATATATTTATACTTTTAATGCAGCATCTTTACTAAAATCGATTGAACAGGGCCAGGGAATGCTGTAGATATCAAGATAATTCTTGTGCAATTAAGTTTACCCATTTGGTATGCTATTTCGATGATATTGATGCCAGCAGCAACTTACTTCAGGGTCACGATCCTACTTTATACTTTTCAGCATCTTCAAGACTTCGACCATATTTGTGATGTACAAGTGTCAATGATCTAGATCCTTCACTGATTCTATAGAGGGGGACTGATATATGCGTTTATGCATGAATGCGTGGAGTTATGTATGCACATCCTTTACCAACAAATCTTAACAAATCATGTTACTTGTTAGAAAGGAAAAATAAAACCTAAGGATCATATATATTGTAGCCTTAGATGTGAATATACCACTATAAGAAAACAACGTTATAGTCATTGTCATCTGTGTAATACAGAATGAGGATAAAGACTATAACAGCGCCTAATAATACCATATGTATGAGCACGAATAACCGTGGTTGTTAACTATTAGGTACTAATTGTGCTATTAGCTAGCCATCTCGTCATGTGCCACTAATGTCAATGGCTATAAACTAATTAAAAATACATAAATAAAGTTCATTATAAAATGGAAAGGAACCAAAGAAGGAAAATAAAAGAAATTATGTATTTTCAAGTTTACGTAGTTTTCTTTTTTTACCCTCTGTCGAACTTTATAAGTGTCTGGATATTTGTTAATCTTGACATTCTTTGAATTTTTCTATGACTTCTAAAATCTTCATGTGAAAACTAATAATCTAATATTTCTCTATCGAATTAGTATATTTTTCTCATTTCATGTCGTGATAAAAATGAAAGTTTAGTGCTTAACTTGATAAGAATAAGACCAACTTTTTGTTAATTCTCCATTATTATGTGGATATATTCCAATAGGTGACGAGTTCTTCTGCCTATGTCCGTTGGGGTGGATTCCAAAGAATAGTCAACTTATTGCTAGCTCTTACCCTTCGGTGGATTTGTCTCCTCATCTCTCACTTAATTTTTCGACGTCAAATTGGTATCAGAGCTTTAATTGATTCTTAATTATTACTAATCATATCATCGTCATGTATATGATACGATGTATACCGAATTTTGAAGCTATACTAATTCTCCATGATGACAAGACTTGCGAGCTGTTGAGATGGCAATGACTTGATCAGAAAACATACGCAGAGATTACAACGTGATCTCAAACACAAGTTCATTCATACACAATAGAACAATGTCTACAAAAACTCTTTGAAACAATTAATGACATATTGAAATTGATGAACAAAATGGTCATTTCAGCATGAAATTGAGAGTTGGCAAGTGGAATGAGAGTACCAAAAATTTATGGGAGTTGTAGATGATTGGAAATGAAGCTCTGATGATTTTCAAATCACCACATGAGGGCGCATATTGACTGTTATGAAACAAGCCGCGTGCCCATGCAAGGTAAAAAAAAAAAAAAAAAAAAACAAGGCTCAATGAACTATGAGCTTAGCAAATAGTATCTTGACACTTGTAAGTTAATCGACCATGGATTTCTGATGTGGAAAAACACAGGACATTCTAACTTAATGAATCTGATTCTGATGACAGTACACATGTAGATATGAGAGTTTAAGAAGAAATCAATATCTTCTCAACAAAACCAGAAGCTCAATTTAATTTCATTCAACACTCAAATTCGGATGATCATATAAAGTAGCCTGCTTGTATATATAGAAATTCATGGAACCCCACAATAATTACACATGTAATCTCAACCAGCATTTATCCAAAATTATAGGAACAACCGAAACACAATACTCTTGCATGAAGAGAGAGAGAGAGAGAGAGAGAGAGAGAGAGAGAGAGAAAGAGAAAAAGAGAAAGAGAGAGACTTGAGATATAGTTTATGGTACGTAGTAATACTTAAACCATTTATCTATGAGACATTGTACTGATTAACCTACAAGAAAGTGGAAGAGGGAACTTACTCATAATCTCGATTCAGCTTCGACTTCACTTACTTCGTGTTTTGATTTCTCGATAAAATAATATATAAGTGCGAAAGAAAATAGACAATGACCATCAATGGTGACATGGAGTTGAGTGTTTGCACCACCCAGACTGGTGCAGCTCCAAACCTTCATGGTGCATTTGGGTTGGAAATCAAATTGGCGCCTGAAATTAGAATCCGGGTTGCAGAAATTAGAATCAAACTGTCAAATTACAAAACATAAGAGGGAAAATATGATAAACTATGAAGTAAATTATTTGGTAAATTTGGATATGTGTTGATAAGGTAGTGTGACATTATTTGGATATGCTTTAGGAGATGGTAATATACATTTATTGAAACTAATTAATATGCTTGATCATAAGTAGTAATCCAAACAACGCGTACTGTAACGTTTTTATCGAAAACTAATTAAGCAATTCGGGCTGATTTAGACAAAGGACAAACTGATTTAGGTACAAAGGTCAATTCATTGTATATTGAATAATTAACAACAAAAAAAAGGGGCATCGCATCATGGTGAATATAGAAAGGGAAGAAGAAAAGGAATGTAAATTATTAAATATCAGATCAAGACAAAGCTTGCACAGATTGTGAAGATTTAGTGTTAATGCTACATGAGAGATATCTTAGTAATGGCTAATGTGTCATTAACACCAGCAAACCAGCTTGGCCGCTGGATGAGCATTTGGTCTATCCTATTCCTAATCCTACGTACTGCCCCCATCGAGATCTCTCATCATAAAATTGCATCAAGATTATGACAAAAATATTATATAAATAATTGGGGGTTTATATTATATATATGTATATATGTATATATGTATATATATAATATATGAGTACATGAATGTCAACAGTGAGATGCTGTTTATGTCCATTCATGGCGGGCACAAGATCGTGCAGAATCCGAAAAGGGCTATGAATACAAAAAAAGCAAAAACATGTTTATGAGAATATTATATATATTTTTGAAACCCACAAAAAATACCATGATTTAATTTGCATGAGAGAGAGAGGGGAGGAGAGAGAGAGGGAGATCCAATCATAACTTAGTATCAAATGTTGGTAAAAGAAGTTAATTAAGGTAAAGTTACTAAGAACTGTTATTATGTCTTTTCTCATAAAGCAACTTGCTAGCTACTATGCAAATTAGGGTTTAAAATATACTTGGCGTAGGGTTTTATAGGGAAGTACAGAATGAGATGGCTGCCATTTGAATATGTATATGTCCATTACCATACCGATTTTGTCTTTAATTACCTCTTATTGACTGAAATTTTTCTTCTTCCGGACAGAAAAGTTGATCGGTTCTGAACAAAAACTCAGAATCTAGCTAAGCTAGTTGCTTAAAAATATATAATTTTACTCTTTCTCTAAGAGATTAAAGTAACCCATCATCGATCTATATACAAGACTATAAATATATAGTATGAAATTACCATTTTGTTGAGAGAGACAGGTGATCAAGATTCAAGATTGGTGCATGGTGAAGTTGGGATTGTGGTCGAGATTGGCCTTCAATAGATTCCTCTTCTTTTTCTTCTTCTTGTACGGAATTCCCCGAGCCTTGGCTTGAGAATCTCTGACTTCACGCAGATACACTCTTATAGCTCCACTTGCAAATGGGTTTGTTTCTGGCAACCCACCATTCTCTTCATAAGCAGCTCTCAGCCGTCCGATCAGTGCATCAAGGCTCCCCCAAGCTTGCCTAAGTGGACAAGTGCAAGGGCCAGGAGGCTCTGGCTGCCCAAAAAACACGCACCCTTGTAAGTGCACCTTGGTCTTTCCGAATTGGTCCAAGTACCGAAGGAAATCCAGGACATGGTTTGAGTTACTCTGTGAAAGAGCAACTGGAGGCCTCTGGTTCCTCAAGTACTGCCCAAAAGTGTTCCAATCTCTCCTCTTCTGTGACTCATACCGGCTCAGTTGAGCCGGCTGCGCCTGCTTCAGTTGTTGCTGATCAGCAGCAGCAGCAGAAGCAGACGACGATCCTTCTGCTACATCTTTCCCTTTGTTGGTAGACATCATAGCCAGTGATAATTTTTTTTTAGTTTTTTTTTTTAGTATTTCTTTGAGTAGGAGAGAAGTTGGAAAGGAATTTGAGGGAGAAGAAAACAAATTTGCAGTGGGAGAGAAGAAAAGGAAATAATAATATTGAACAAGATCACATCGAGGATAGCTAGTGAGGAGACATGGTATGGGACCAATGAAAGTGCTTTAGCTCCTCTTTTTCTTCCTCTCTCACATTATTTTCTTGCTTTAATGGTACTATTAGATAGTGTTAATAATACTTTATTATTTTCCATATTTTTATTATTGTGCTTCCATCATCAAAGCAATCATTATCGAGTATATTAGCGTAATTAGTACTGTGGTTCAAAACCTGGTGACTAGGTAACCAGAGCTTAGTAACCCTAGTTAGCTTTGGATTTAGCTTCTAGTTACCAATTCAGGAAGCCCCAATCTGAATTGAAATTTGCCATTAAAAAAGTATAAGTATCCTTGGAAATTTGCAATGTTCACCTAATTAGTGGCAGTCTCTTCAAATCAATCAAGCATTTTGATTTTTAGTCGTGGATGGAAAATTCTTGGTTGTGATAGTTACCGAAATTTGGCATGACTAGTCATACCGTCATGTGGTGTTATTAATTTATAACCACATATATACTATAATATTGGTGAACGACATGTTTGGTATCTTATAAAGTTATAATATATTATACATGTCATATATATGTATGAATTCGTAATAATAGGTAGACCTGTCAATGACTCGGATTTTGATTCAAATCCGGTGTAATTAATAGGAGATGGATTGGACTTCTCAATTGCATAATCTAATTACAATCTGAATCCGGTAATCCGATTATAAATGGATCCATAGATGGATTATAGTTGATCAATAATAATATGATCCGACTTAGTATGAAATATAATTTAATTTTTCTATGCTTTATATTAATATTCGAATCTAGTGCACTAATAATACACTTAAAACTAATATTTATGATAAAATATCAAAATATGATATAAAAAGTAGAGAAATACAATAAAAGAACGAGGATACTAATGAAATTTTGATATTTTGTACATCTCAAAATAAATCCTATAATAATCTAATCCGATTTGAATCCGAATTCGATGCGTTATGGATATGGATTGATAGGTGCAATCTGGTAGTCCGAATACAATCAGAATCCAATAATCCGATTATAAATGATTTCGAATTTGAATTGAGATATATCTTATTCGAATCCGAACCGTTTACAGGTCTAATAATAGGTGGCGATGGTCATGCACAAGAATTTCTGATCATGCACTGCCTCTCAGTTCAATTTCTTGCCAATACATTTTGTGGTTATTCATTTCTGGGATGATTCCAAATTCATTGGTTCCTCCAAATGCTACACAAACAAAAACCCAATGACTGAAATTAAACTCAGTCTTATCTGGTCTCCTAGATAGATTAACAGTTTGATTTTTGACTTATGTTGGTGGAGGGGTAGGCACATCTAGCCAATCAGAATTTAAGATAAGCAGGTTGACCCTCAAAGATTTTCCACTATATAATAGTTATATTAAAAGAATTAATGATGATTACCGACTTAAGTTTAAGGACTATAATATTCTAAATGCTCAACAATAATACTTCACCACAATTCCATCAACTCAAATCTCCTACCACGTGTCACGTGTGTCATCAAGCTGAGGCCTTGGTGCTTTGGTGAGGAGATAGTGTCTCGTATAATAGGAAAGCCATAACCACTGCCAATAATGCTTGGTGATGGATACAAAATAATATCCGAACGAGATAGTGTTAGTGATGTTTTTGTTGTTTCCCTCTCCTGGTTTCCCTCATCTTTTTGCCTTTTATCAGAAAATGGCTACGGGCCAAATGGTTACTTATACATATCTTTGAGCACCTGTTTCCAGAATTCTAGTAACATGTCAATTTTCCCTTTGAGTTGCTCGACAGTTATGGGCTTTAGTTTTCTGGGAAAACTAATAGAAAGACAAGGCCCCAGGAACTCCATTTCATGAGCCCAATAGGCTAAGCAGGTCTCCTAGATTTCAGTTTCAGATATTTCAGGGTTTCAAATCCCTTTTTTAGTTTTTCCAGAGATTACTTGAAACTACCTGGTAAAGTGGGTATATGAACGTCTGCTAACTTTACAAATACACCAAGTTTTTATCCTAACTCTTACACAAACTCTCATGTAGTATATGGACCCTATATGGGTCTTACATGATTTCATAATCTTAAGGATCCTAGATTATGCGAAAGAGTTTGTGTAAGAATTTGGATATAAGACTTGATGTTTGTAAAATTACCATTATAAATAAGGGTGGTTCTATGGACATGCAAGAATTGCTTGTGAGGAGCTAAGTTGTATCTTAGGTTCTGTGTCGAGAGATAATTGGGTGTCCATAGAATCACCTTATACACCTTATACACCTTATACATAACCTCTCTTTTCTCTCTATTCTCTCACCCCATCTTCTTCTCTAGCGTGACCCCCCTCCTCTGCAACCGTTTTGGTTCACGTGGTCCCTGAAACTAAACCCTTCGGCTAATAAATCGGGCACCTATCTCCCTAGTCATGTCGTAGACAATTTTCGATGGGATTTTGTTTCTCCCCAATTTTGTACTTCTTGGACTGGCGAGGTGGAGTTGTCAAATCTAGGTAGATATTTCATTATTGGGTGTTGCGGGATCATGTGGGTTGTTGGAGGGGTTGTGGTCTTCTCTACCAGGTGAATGTTGAGCGGTAATTAGGCCCCTTCACTTTTGGCGCCTTTGGTTCCCTATTCGTGCAAAATATGTTATTTTTTCCATGATCTTTGAAGCATTGGTGCTGCCATGAGTCTTATTGATCTTCTAGTTTTCAACTCTAATTGAGCTGAGTTTGATTTTGTCATGTTTTGTTCACTGTCTTATTGGATTTATTTTGTTCAGATATTTGTATGCAAGAATCTCTATTTGGGGTGTGTTCTTTTCACGACTGAAAAGAGAATCATCTTGAGATTTCAAGATTTCTTTGATCATATATAACTTTAAATCCTACTTTCGAAGGCCAATTAGAAAAACCATATACGAGGATTAGTTTCGATGGGTCCTTCCCTTGCAAGTTCGTCTACAAGTAATATTCGCCTCTCGATAAACATGTTGAATTGAATGCACCCCAACATCAGACATCAAAATGTCACGTAGCAACTTAGAAATACGCCATATGGAGATGGAGGCATGAAGGATTTTCCAAGTTGCAATAGTCTTAAAAGGATCTGCGAGTCTCCTTCAATAACATGCTTGAGTCCTATAGCTTCTTCTTCCCAGAAAACGGATCCAAAATTAACCTTAGGGTGGCGGTTCACCGATGTATTTGTATTTCTTTATTCATTGTTTTTGGTTATATTGGAAGGGATGAAACATTTTATGGTTTTATTTTTTAACATCACTGGTGGGAAGAGGAATTGAACACATGACTCGAACGTAAGAGCGAATCCTCTTAACCACTTGAGTTACAATCACCTTTTGGAGGAAACGAAACCTTTAACCTGTTTCATTCACACTAGATATAATGTTAAGAAGCTAGAGGTGCTTGGCGAACTGACTGAGCCGTGGAAATTTTGAATGTATCTCCTCTTTTATTTCATTCAAAGGATTGACCAAAATCAATCAGAGTTCCGTACGAGTCTGTAACAGCATAGACATGTTCATTGGGTTACAATGGTGGATGGTGCTGTTTATTGGAATATTTTATTTCTTAGGATGGCGATGCATGAACTCAAAATTGATATTTAATTTAACAATATAACATATATAAGATGGTGACAAATTGATGCTAATTAATCTTTCGTTGATCTTTCTTAGATCTTCTTCACATGGTGTGAGCTGGGAAAGTTACTCTACTAGTAGAGTTGATGGGTTTGATTAGACCAATGACAGAGAAATCCTGAAATAAAATTCTTCATAACTTCATCAGTTTCTTGAAAATGAACATTCCACTTTTACAGGGAATAGTACAATTTGCCTTAAATTTGTGTATTAGTAATAAGACATACATTCAGGTGAAATATAATTATCCAAGATGGTAGTGTGTCAATCGTAACCATGTGGGAGTGTACATCAAATGTCACCTCAAATCACACAATTAGTAAAGTAAAATGGACTAATATTTGTGTGAAAAATGAACACGAATAAAACGGTTGTCAGTAAAGCAAAATAGACTAATACTATTTGCTTGAAAAGAATGTGAGAGAAAAACTATTACTAGTAAAATTGCGCAATAAGTTCATGTATTTTCAATTACCCATCTCACAGTAGAAGTACCACTGTCAATCACATGATCGGTAAAAAGGTTAAACTTCCCCTTAATGTACCGACAATTTGATGAGTGCTATTACTTTCTCTAGGTAACTTCAAATTACATTGTGAGGGTAACTTAGGTGAAATATATACTTGGGATACGTAATTTTTTTTCTTCCTGAATTATGCTATACGTTTTTGTTTAGAGAAGACTATAGCTGCAAATAATTGAAACGAAATGATGACATTCCACCGGGGTATGGCCATTTTCACATTTAATTTATCAAAATAACATTTGTGTCACCATTTTTTATAGGCCGAATGGTATCAACATAATGATCTCATAGACCAGTAGTCGCAATAATTACTCTAATTTTGGTGGCGAAATGTTAAAATATATATGCAGGGTAGGGCAGTACTCCTTAGAGCAAGAAAGGTAAAACCACCTTATCATCCACATCCTGAGGTGGATTTGAGCATATTAGTTGAGCGGGTTACTACAGTGGTTGTGGCCTTCCCCTTTATCCTGCTTGGCACTCAGGATCGAAATCTCAAGGTTTCTTTCCACCTAATATAATAAAATATATATATATAAATTTTTATGCTGCCCCAGTTTATACTAAATCACTTACTAAATACCATCAATCTTGATGTTTTTCTTAATCAAGGATAATCTACGGAGAGAGACATTTGAACTTGGGTGCAAGGGAACATGCTCACTGCCCAAGTCAATTGACCTAAAACCAACATCTGCAATCAAGAACAAGAGTGAAATTAGAAGAGGAAAAAAAAAAAGAATTTTGCAATTAAGGTGGAAACCATGCTACATAAGCCTTCACTAGGGATGGTATATTTATGAATGCATTTTGATAAATGAAAGATCAGGCCAAGATAGCTAGAAGTTGTGTAGAATTTGGATTCTAGGGTCTTGAAAATGAAGAAGGGTGCAGTGAGAAAAGTTGCTGGTTTGACGTAATCTGGTATAAGCATCGTTGTTCTGGGAATTTTGCTGGAGAAAGTGACAATTAGAATCAAATCTTGGAGACTGAAAAGTTCGTCTCCTTTGCAGACAGGTTTGCATAAAGTGAGCTCTCTCGACAACACATAGCTAGGTCTGTTGGTGAGACATCTTTATCTTCTTTTCAAAGTGGTATATATATATATATATAAACCATTAAATCCAAAAGTAGTCACAGCAACGTGTGTTCATAATTTTAGCATCAAGACCAATTAAGCCAGTTACTTTCCACCATGATTATAGCCCATGATATGAGCTCTACCAAATAAATCATCTTGTTACCGGCTTCACCTTTAGACTTTAGGACTTGTCTGCGCTTTTGACTTTATACCCTGATTTAAATATGTTGAAACTTTTATTCCTTGAGATTGATTTCATGTGCTAGTGTTTCGATAAATTGGGAAACACATTTGTGGCTCTTTTTTTCTATAAGTTGGTCAAGGGAAACCTAACAAAAGAGGAAACTGTTTTTAGGAATCACATGGTCCTCAGATTAAGAGAGGAAATCAGCTGCTTCCTTAATTCAAAAATATACCGGGACTATAATGTTAATTGATTTGAAGAGACGTGTGACTTGTCGATAGTTCTATTGATTGGAAATTTACCTTAATACCTCATACTTCCTGAGGAAATGGGTTGTTGGAGATTTCGTCACGCTTTAAGATAAAATTGATAGTTCTATGTATTAAAAGTCAATCTGACAAGGTGTGACCTATTAGACAAGGTTGTTGAAAATTGAAGAGTTGTAAGGCTACGAGGGTTCTACTGCCAAAGTTGAATGGTGGAGGGAGATATTATACATATATAGTTGAAAAGTAGAAGTGTACTCAAGATCCAACCTTATCTGCCCAAAATCCAACCTTATTTTCCCAAACCGAATGATGCCGCCATCCACATGATTTGTCGAATGAATTTGATCTCTAAATTTTACAACCAAAGTGATTAAATTGGATAGCCAATTTGCTTGTGACAATTCAATGGAATTCAATTTATGGTGTGTTTACTAATCAAAAATTGGAATTCTCATCAGGAATTGAATTCCACTTATGAATGATTCCTACGTTTACCTCACATTAAGGAATTGAAAAGTAAGTAGGGCCTAAATTCCTAATTTTGGAGGAATTCAATTCTTGGGTGAGAGGTGATGTTCTAATTCCTGGAGAACTAACCCATTAGGAATTCATCCTTTTTATCCTTACACAATTTTAAAAATTCCAAATTTGTCATCTAGTTTAACCTAACAACGAGGACATTTCAGTAATTAGCACCATTCCTACCCCAATTCCAACTTCAATAGGAATCCGAAATCTAACACCCCTCAATCCATATGGTTTAGTAAACAACTTCAATAGGAATCCAGAATCTAATTCTTCTCAATTCAATTTCTCCTAATCCAATTACGGATTAGTAAACATGTCATTAGTTGCTTTTATGTTTTATTTTCATCGTATAGGCATTTGAAATTGACGGACCAAAACACTTTTCTGTAGCATTTAATTTGTATTTTCCATTTAAATCTATTAAAATGTATGATTGGATTAGGTTTTTGACGAGAATTACTTCATATTTGAATTGTTTTCCACTATTAAAATCGATATTCTAGTTTCATCCAATTTAATTCAATATCAATTCATTCAAATTGGATTGGGTCGTGTTCTAAACTCTGAGACCATGCTGGGTTGGATTACAAAGTAATCTAATTTACACCCGTTTTGTGAGTTGGATAATGTGGTTTTTTGTTGTTGCCAATAGTTAGGGAGGGAGAGGAGAGGGGTGCAAACTCACACACACTTTATAATGCCAACCTCGAATTTAGGATTAGTAGGGTGGAGATGAAACTCCTTACCACTATACTAGTGGGGCACCGACAGTGACAGGATTCATAATCCTAATCAAATGGTTGGTTGCCTAAAAACAACATGGATTGGATTATGTCTAATCCTACTAGGGCCAGATATAGTACGAATATGAATCCTACCAAAAGGTTGGGATTAAGTTGTCCTACTAAGCCATGTAATAGCACATTTCAACTAATCCAACCCCTTAATTATGTGTGGTATCAAACACATCATTGGATTTATTTTAATCCAATGTAATCCAATTCTACCTCACAATTCAATCCAATTTCAATCACCAAACATTACCATGAGAATTGAACTCTATGAGATTTAATCTCTTGTTGTTCCACAGTAGCTCAGTGATAGAGCGGTCGGTTGTTAACTAACTGGTCGTAGGTTCGAATCCTACTTGGGGAGATTTGATTTATTTCGAATTTAATTGGATTTGATTGGTTAAAGGTATTTTTGTATAGGAAAAAGCTTGGCTCCTTAAAACTGAGAAATTCCTTCTTCTTTTTTATAACTTTAATAAGTGTCAAAATCTCATTTGTTATGAGGATGTGCTTCTCCTCAATTTTAAGGAGCCAAACCATGCTTAGTTGTGTGTGTATTTTGGTTGTTTGCATATATGAGCTTTGATTTATTTATTTTTTTTTGGGATTTTTGTAGAGATGTCACATGAACTTATACCTCAGTTTCAATTTGTCACCTTAAAGAAAAATTTAAGAGAAATGTCATCTTAATTTTGCAAAATCCATGATTTGTTATCTGACTTTAACACCATCCAATTTTCCATCAAATTTTAAGTGTATTTTAGTCTTTCCATTTTCAGGGGTATTTTAAAAATGGAAAAATCATTATAAAAAATGTATATCTTTAAAACAATTAAAATTGAAAAAATTCTCTCACCTTCCCAAATCCCCTGCGCGCCACTGGCGGCTCCAACCAACCCTGCTCACCTTGAAATCCATTCCCGCTTCCCACTTCACAGCCCCTTTTGTCTTCATCTTCCTCATTCTCTCTCGACCATTGAACACCTACCCTCCACACATAAATTCCCTCAGTCCATGCAAACCGAGTCCACCTTTTTCTTCTTTTTTTTCTTTTTGGTATTTTTCCATTTGCATATTGAAAATTTGTGGAAGGACAATTGCCAAACCAACAATTCAATATCATATGTAACATATGGTGACCAAGCAAACTTTAGATCATTCAATAGAAATACAGTGGTGTAAGTTAATGAAACTATGAAGACAAGAAAATGGTTGGATTTTGGGTGGGAAGCTTAAGTAGTTTTAAATTAGGTATTTGAAAATTTCAGACATGCTCAATGAACATCATAAAAAATATATACATGATCAGAGAGAGAGAGAGACAGAGAGACATAGGGAGGGAGAAGAGGGGGAGGGGGGTTCCTGTGGGATGTGTTTTGGGGGTGGGTGGGGAGAAAGGGAGAGAGAGAGGTCTCTTTTGTCTCTCTTTTTTTCCTTGAAAATGGAAAGACTAAAATACCCTTAAAGATAAAAATAGATGGAAAATTGAATGGTGTTAAAGTCAGATAACAAATAATGGATTTTGATAAATTAAGATGACATTTCTCTTAAAATTTTCTCTTAAGTTCAGTTGACATTTCTACCAGGGTAAAAATCCTAAAGAAAGTTACCATATGAGCTTTGATTTGAATCCTAATTAGCAGCTGCAAAAAATTGAATCCAAAACTAGATCATACAAGTTCAAACTCACAGATGTCAAAAGCTCAAACAAAAGCCCAAGTCAGATCTAAGAAATCCTATGTCTTTACTGAAGAAGCCCAAACCTTCTTCTGAGACGTGTTCAGAATCTACTGACCAAGCCCAAGTACAGAATCTACTTCACGTCGTACAAAACATGTTCCTCATAAACCTCCAAACATGATGTCGTTAGGGTTTAGGCAGTTAAACGACGTTGTTCTGTTCCCAATCCCAGAGCAAAGCAAAGCAAAGTATGAGCAAAATTTCCCCGCCCTACTAGTTCCTTTCCCCAACTCCAAGTCTCCACTGATTTAAAATTCTTCAAATCATCGAACACTTTCTCTCATTTTCTCGGGCAAATTCTGCAACCTTCTTGTAAGCTTTCTCTCCCGCCTTTCCAATGAACGAACACAGCGTTGATGAAACAAACAATGCACAAGAACAGGAGGAACATAAAGTAGAAGATCCGGAGCTGCGTAGGCTTCTTGTACCGAACCCAGAAGACCTTCCTCTCACTCCTCCCTCTTCCGTTGAAGCCAACTTCGTCTCCTATTTCGCTCCAGGTTCTTCCTCATGTATTTATTCAATTTCACAAATATGAAAACAGCACAATTGTTTTTCTAAACCCAAGCTCTCTGTTTGGTTTCCAGATTTTATGAAGCCAGGACACGACCAATACATTTATCGCCACGCCAATGGGTAAAAAATCCACCCTTTCTCTTTGTGTTTCGTATGCGCATTTGTTAATTATCTTTTTTTTGTTTGGTTCTGTGAAGTTTGATTGTTTTTGAATTGTAATTTTGTATGCAAGGTTGTGTGTGATTGGATTGGCTCCAACCCATGTGGCATTTAAGGACGAAGGGGGAATCACTGCCGTTGATTTCAATGTTGGGAAATCTGATCGCAGTGGGATTAAGGTTACTGGAAAGCGCAAGAAGGTATCTTTTATTTCTCTCTCTCTCTCTCTCTCTCGCAGATAATAGATTGTAGAATTAAGAAGATAAAAATATCAGAATAATTTTATGTATTGTTCTTTTTTTCTTTTAGAATTCTGTACTTGGTCAGTAGATTCTGGAGTCTTGTTGTGCCATAGTGCCAATTCTTATACTGTGGTTTTGTAATCTAGGAAAAATGTTATTATGCAGAATGCACAACACTTGGAGTCCAACTCAGCCTTGTGTAAAGTTTGCAGCAAGGATGCTACTTATATTGTGAGGTAGAGATTTTTTTTTTTCAATGCCTTCATCGTCTTCCCCAGTTTTCATTATTTTGCATGCAGCTCCTTTCCATATATGAGGTTTGAAGTTGTAGTTGCTTTTGGCAGGTGTTGTGTAAAAGGATCACTTTTGGAAGTGAATGATAGATTAATCAAGCAGCCAGAATTGCTTAATTCAGCAGTAAGAATCATTAATACCCTTGCATTATCAGCTGTCAGATTTTCTGTGATATTAATCATCATTCTTTGAATCATTATGTTTAAATGAAATCAATGTAGGTAGGATTGAGCACGCTTCTTCTCGTGTATTTGATGTCAATAACTGCAGCATTTGGATTTCCATATCCCTGTATAGGAAATAGCATCATTTAGTGTCTAAAATGAGGAGAAATACTACAAAGATACACATTCAGGGCAGAGAGAGAGAGAGAGAGAGAGAGAGAGATTTGGGGGAGGGGGGGTGGTTAAGGGTCTCTTTGATAGCTACATTGGATGGACATTGCACCAATGCCACTCCTTAGAACTTCATCATTTGTGTTTGAACATACTTCGTGTAGCTTTTATATGATCTGAGTCGAGGCATATGTCGTGAAGGTATTTGAAGGTTTGAGATGGCCAATTGTATTGGGATGGCTTTTGAAAGCTATGATTTAATTGAGAGTGGAATTGGCAGTAGTGACGGTGTAGGAGTAGAATTCCTAAGTAATTTGGACTTGTGGGATGGAAACAAGCTTCTTCCCTTACACGTGCTTGAGTTTTACATGCTTCTTCCCTCAAGGCTTCAGGGCCATCACATATATTAATTTGGGTCTTCTTCTTTATGCTTTTTGAAAGTGGTTTTAGTTCTTTACACTACTTCTTCCGTTTATAGCTTGGTTGCTCATTGTTCATAGTTATTCCCCTTCTTTCCAGGCAGATAGAGAAGGATATATTGCCATTATCATGCCAAAACCAGCAGATTGGCTCAAAGTCAAAGATTCACTTTTGGGTCTTGAAGAGTACAAAAAACTGAGGGAAGTTTGATGTTGAGTTTGCAAACTGTGCTCTTTCATCACTGACCCTGGATGAAGAAGAGAAAACATTGCTGTCTCATCATGGTGCATACAAGATTGCTCATCATTTGTTCCATGCCATATTACTCGCCGGTGGCAAAGCTTCATGTGGTATTGCTTTTGAGAGTTACAAATCCTAGAAAATAGTACATTTTATTCCCCTGTTTCTGTATCATGTAAACCGATTTACTTAACTTATTCAGAAAATAAAATGGTTGATTAAAGAAAAATGCAGTACATTCTTTGCATTGTTCTGATAAAAATGTATTGAAATTTGATGGCCCTGGTGAGATAATTGGTTATTTTATTACAACTTAGTTGCAAAACTAAGGGTCCATGTAGTAAAGGATAGGCCTATCTAATTTCAAAACATTTATTTTGCCCTTTATTTAAATTTCTAAAATGCAAAACGGAAAAAGTGGCTGCCATGATAACAAACAAGTCCTTTGAATTGAAATTCAGTCTAGCCATCCATAAAACAACATACTAAGAATAGAAAGGAAACCACACACTAAAGTAATCAAATTTCTACTTTGAATACTTGATGTAACCGACAGAAGTATTCACTTCCTTTATGAGAGTCCCAAGCACTGGAGCCAACAAACACTTGGAGCTATCTTCCCTGTAAAAGAACCCTAAACACTTGCAGTCCTTATCACACTTGGCCCTGCACTCTCCGACCTTCATCGGGCCATCTCCACCGTCCAAATAAGGACTCAAAAAGTGCTCAACGCTCCCAATCTTGTAGTAGTCCACTTTAGCTCCACTCTTACACTGCCCCAACTTTGGAGGTGTACAGCCCTTGCTCCAACCCAGAAGCCCTTTCGGGGTAGGGCACCCCACACACATGCCCCTACTACAATACCCATATGACCCACATTTTGATGGCAATGCACATTCTCTAACGAAATAGCTTGAAAAGAATGAGAAGCTCTCTTCCCATGTATTGGAACTCACTTTGTCATAGTAAGTATAGGCCTTGAGACTGCCATCGGACCCAAGCCTTAACAATGAGTATGTAGCATTGTAGTTGAGTTTGTTAAGGTTGATTCGTTGTCCACTGCCAATGGGACGGACTTGTAGGAGGTGCCTATGGCTTTGTGGTGGAGGAGGCGGCACATTAACGTCTTGGTTTACAGCGAGCACTAGCTCATAATAAATGGAATCATCGAAGCCATTCGCAAGGTCGAGATCAAAGGTCACGATACTTCCATAGTCGCTGCCTGTCCACCCCCCATACACAAGAAGTTTTCCACTGTTGTTCAAGTACATAGTGAAACCTTTGTGGTCAAGAACAAGGCTGTATGGCCCGTCAGAGCCATCGGCATCAGATTTTCGACTAACAAGCTTGTTACGGCCATTAGTTTTGACTGACTGCCCCAGCAGAAGAGTATCAGTAGGGTAATCAAAGCTCTGCCATATGAATCTTCCATTCTTGTCATGAAGAACCAAGTTACCGTTTCCCAGTAACTTGATGCCTGTGACACCTTTGTTGGCTGTGTTTGTTTGCCAAACAACAGTCCCATCTGCCTCTCCGAGGACCAAGTTTCCGTCTCTGCCGAAAGAGAGAGTGGCCTTCTCGTGCACTGGGTGGTTCCGGTTTGCGTCCCAGACCCACCGCATGAGGCCTAAGTCGTTTGGAACTCCGACTCTAATGGCGAATACGTAGGAATCTGGGGTGGTGTTGTAGAAGCATAGCCTGAAAGGGTATCTATAGAAGGTGTATGCATTGGTTTGGATCACACGGTAAGTAGAATGGTATTCAACGATTCCGTCTTCAAATTCGCCTTGGTTGATGAACTTGAACGTCTGGTTTGCTGGGACTTGGGATTGAATGGGAATGACAAAGAAGATGGCAAGGAGGGAGAAGAGTAGTAGGAGAAAAGGTGAATGTGGAATTATAGCTGCCATTTTGTGATACTTTCTGCTAGTTCTTGTGGGGGAATATATAAGAAAATAGTCGGAACATTAGCAACAATGTTAGAATCACCAAATTTGCTCAGTAAAAATGATACGTCAGCTCGTAAAAATGTGGCAGTATTTTGTTGAAAATTAATAAATGAGATTCATAGTGAACTAAAATCTGAATTACAAGTCAACAAAAGAGGATTGAGGGTGAGCTTGAGGAAACTAGACAACTATGGTTTTGATGCAGGACCATCTTATCCATTATTCAGCCTGATAGCCATCCAACCACTATTGTATATCCACTAGCAAGAAGTTGTAGCTTTTGTCTGCTGAGTCAAAGGAAACTAGCTGTATCCTAGCATTTTACAACCCCTACCCTTCTCACCAAGACACCTCCAACTCCCTAAAACTATTCGTACATTCTCAAACTGACCATTTTCTGTGTGCATCTTTTTTAATTAGAATGTGTAAGTGATGAAACACAAACATGCACAATAAATCTCAGCTTTATTAGGCAGATAATATAGAATAATACACAAACATTGAAGATGGCAGAAAGCAGAGACATATTATAAGTGATTTGTCTACAACTTGGTGGGTAGGTAGATATCTCAGAGAATCCATTGAATGACAATGAGGATATGGAAGAAAATGGTTCACTCAATGAGCAATAGGGTAGTCGTTGCTTGCTGTCATGTTTGGCCCAATATGGCATTAGGTAGCTGAGTCATTCATCCCCAAGTTGCTGCATATTAAATGACATCAGTTGGGTTCGTCCAGAAATGTTAATTACAATGTAGTCATGGCTAATTGCAATTTTTATGCTTAGATCCATTGCTTAATCATAGATTAATGTTAAGACACATTAGCTGCACAAGGAATGATAAAATGACTACAAGTGCTAGTGGATTAGACTGACAAAAATGTTTCTGATTTCGTCGACCCTTTACAGGTGCTAGTGGATTCAAATGGTGTTTTTTTTTACACAAGCGATGTTAGGGAGGGAGAAACGAACCAAGAACCTTGAATACATGGATAAATACTCTTAATCACTTGAGCTACATACCGTTTGCTTGTTTTTGACTAACTTTCTGTCATTTAGGTGACTGCACAGATCAGAATGCTCTGCTTCAGAGTGCAAGATTCGTCAAAGTTGGCGTCTAGGCTAGTCTATCGCTTACAACGAAAAGATATTGAACATCCCTTTGTGATCAAAATCCAAATCTGATAAATCAAAAGAGAAGGAGTTCTGGGTTCAATGACTATATTAGCCCTCATTGTTCAATATAAGTAAACGCTTGCCCAAGCTCTAAAACATAAATCACTCTCCAAAAACGTCTTCCCCTGCATTAAGACAACCATGTCCCTGCCCTTCATATTCCTTGTTTCACTCTTTGCTTTCATTGCTCAAGCCCAAGTTCCAGCAAATGAAACTTTCAAATATGTCAATGAAGGAGAATTTGGGCAATACATTATAGAATATGATGGAAACTATCGTCCGCTCGATCCTTTTGCCTCCCCATTTCAACTTGCTTTCTACAACACCACCCCCAACGCCTACACTCTTGCTGTGCGCATGGGTTTGAGGCGTTCGGAATCACTCATCCGTTGGGTTTGGGAGGCCAACCGGGGGAACCCGGTCGGCGAAAACGCCACCTTCACATTCGGGACCGATGGAAACCTTGTCTTGGCCAATGCCGATGGTCGAGTGGCTTGGCAAACCAACACCCGCAACAAAGGTGTGGTAGGCTTCAAGTTGCTATCAAATGGCAACATGGTGCTTTACAACTCAAAGGGTAACTTTGTTTGGCAAAGTTTTCACTACCCAACAGACACTTTGCTGGTAGGCCAATCTCTACGAGTTGGGGGCGTAACCAAGCTAGTGAGCCGGGCTTCAGAGACCGAAAACAAAGATGGATCTTATAGCTTCGTGATGGAGCCAAAACGTTTGGCTTTGTACTACAAGAGCAAGAACTCCCCAAAGCCAATAGTCTACTTCACAACTTCAAAATTGATAGATGTTGGCAACGGCTCATTGGAACATGTGACATTGAATTCTTACCCGGAAAATAGTGCGGATTCTGCTTATGACTTAGCCTTGTTGTATGAACCGGGCAACTCTATCTCAGGTTTTAATCTCGTTCTAGCTAGACCCAAATACAACAGCACATCATCATTCCTCAGGCTTGAAATTGATGGAAATTTGAAGCTTTACACTTACTATGATAAGGTGAGGTATGGTGCATGGGAGGTGCCCTTCACTCTTTTTGATAAAGATTCAATATTTGAAGTTGGGTGCCAATTGCCGGAGCGATGCGGGAGCTTTGGCCTTTGCGAGGACAACCAATGCGTCGGTTGCCCTACGCCTAAGGGAGTAGTGGCGTGGAGTGAGAGTTGTGAGGCTGAGAAGCTAACTTCTTGCGGGCCAAAGAGCTTCCGCTACTACAAAGTTGAAGGGGTTGATCATTTCTCGAGCAAGTACAATGAGGGAGATGCCATCAAGGAGAGTGATTGTGGTCAGAAGTGTACTTTGGATTGCAAGTGTCTGGGATACTTTTACAACGGAGATACGTCAAGGTGTTGGATAGCTTATGATTTGAAAACCTTAACCAAAGTTGCCAATTCCACTCATGTGGGTTACATCAAGGCTCCTAATCATTAATATATAAGAGCTGGAATTTTCTTTTTCTTTTTCGATAATTTATGTTTCCTAGAAGTTGCTCTGTTTCTTTCTTTGGCTGAACTTTTAATAAAACTACGGTGATGAACTGTTGTGCATAACTTAAATTATCAGATTGGGAATTAAAATAGTGGCTCATTAATTTTGTTTTGTTTTTCATGATTAAATCATATGATGATCTACTATTTCTGGATCTTCGCCCATCTTAAAAGGAATTGAAGATTGCATTATCTAGAAACAATGTCCCAGAATAGCAAATTTTATTGCTGTAGGACATGTCAAGAAAGGAGGGTTGGTGCCTTTTAATTTAGTGAACTCGATCGACAACTTGATGATGTTGAAGCATCTTTCAAGAACAATACTTTATGCCTTATATTATTATTGTTTTTTTTATTTTTTGGTGAAGATTGGGTTGGTTGAAGCAAATCGATGTTCCACTTCAAAACCAATTATTGCGGACAACTCTATGATGCAGTACCATCTATCGACTGTCTAAAAATATATCTCTCACTTTTTAGATTTTCTGTGGATAATTTCTGTTTTTTGATTATTTTTTTCTGAGTCAGAGGAATAACTTCGGTTAGATAGATTCACCCAACTGGGGAGGCAATATTGACTGAAGTTTGGTACACAGAAAATTTATTGCAGTGTGCTAGCTGGAGCTGGTGCGTAGATGGAGTCTTTTATCTTATCTAATATCTACTCTCATCACATCCTCAAGTTGCCTCAAACATTTTGAAACCATTCTATCTACATTGTCGGAATGGTCGTACAATACTTGTACGGAAATGTCAATTGGCATTGGTCAAGGTTGGCGTCTCATCTAGATGATGAGATATTATGAATAGAGATGTTTGCTCAAACTCTTCTACAACATAAACCAAGCTAAAAGTATACATCCCCCCAGCATTCACCATGCCATTCCTGCCAAAGATAGTGTAATTGAGAGAGTAGGGAATGTGAAATGAGAGAGATATTGCAGAGAATGCAAATCAGAAATTATCTATTACTAACATAGAGTGATTGATATATACAATTGTTCCTAACTAATTATTAGTTACAAACAATACACAAAACATGGAGGGAAACATGGAGAGTTTCCATCCCTAAAACATGGAAATGAAAACAAGGAAAAGTAGGAGAGGTGGTAGACAAGCCTTTTAGGGATGTCTATGTCTTGTCTTTGTCTTAACTAACACTCCCCCTCAAGTTGGTGCAAAGATATCACGCATGCCCAACTTGTCAAGTGAGTCATAAAAAACTTTACTTGACACGGCCTTCGTCAGAATGTCGGCAAGTTGGCTTTCCGAGTTTACAAACGGAAACTTAATTATACCCCTTTCTAGTTTCTCTTTTATGAAGTGTCGGTCGACTTCCACATGTTTGGTACGGTTGTGTTGTACTGGGTTATGTGCTATCTCGATAGCAGCTTTATTGTCACAGTACAATTTTGTAGCCTTTAATGGTTTAACTCCAAGGTCCTTCAGTAATTTCCGTAACCAGAGCAATTCACACACTCCTTGAGCCATTCCCCTAAATTCTGCTTCAGCACTTGATCTAGCCACAACTCTTTGCTTCTTACTCCTCCAAGTAACTAAGTTGCCCCCACAAATGTAAAATATCCAGAAGTAGACCGTCTATCTGTGATGGAACCTGCCCAATCCGCATCTGTGTATCCTTCTAGGTCCATAGGTGTATGTTTGGAGAACATCAACCCTTTTGCAGGAGCAGCCTTCAAGTACCTCATAATCCGTGTTACTGCATTCATATGCGCCTCACTTGGTTGATGCATAAACTGACTTACCATACTCACAGCATAAGCTATGTCGGGGCGTGTGTGTGATAGATAAATCAGTCGCCCAACCAATCTTTGATACCTTTCTTTGTCAGTAGGTACTTGATCTGGATACATCCCTAACTTGTGGTTCTGCTCAATAGGTGTGTCAGCTGGCTTACAATCAAGCATTCCAGTTTCTGTTAACAAATCTAACACATATTTTCGTTGGGATAGAAATATGCCATGTTTTGATCTAGCAACTTCTATGCCAAGAAAATATTGTAGCTCACCCAATTCCTTCATCTCAAATTTACTAGCAAGGAGCTTCTGCAGATTCTTCATTTCTCCATTGTCATTACCGGTAACCACCATATCATCAACATAGATGATGAGGGCCGTAAGTTTGTCACCACAACGCTTTAAGAATAAAGTGTGATCCGAGTTGCTCTGAGAGTACCCAAAGCGCTTCATGGAATCTGTGAATTTTCCAAACCAGGCTCGTGGTGACTGCTTTAGCCCATATAATGATTTTCTCAGCTTGCAAACAGTGTTGGGACCGAATGTCATAGAGGTCCTTGGTGGTGGTTCCATATACACTTCTTCTTGCAAGTCCCCGTGAAGAAATGCATTCTTTACATCATACTGCAGTAATGGCCAGTCAAGATTTGCAGCCAATGACATGAGAACACGAACGGTGTTGATCTTGGCAACAGGTGCAAATGTCTCCTGGTAGTCAATTCCATATGTTTGTGTATACCCTTTGGCCACTAATCGAGCTTTGTATTGGTCTATAGATCCATCAGCTTTGTATTTAATGGTGTATATCCACCGACATCCAACTGGTTTCTTCCCTTGTGGTAACTGAACCATTTCCCATGTAGAATTCTTTTCCAGAGCTTCCATTTCAATTGCCATTGCTTCAGCCCATTTGGAATCTGTTATAGCATCCTACCACTTATTTGGAACATATACAGTAGATAATTGATTGACAAATGATGCATATGACTTTGACAATCTATGAGTTGAAACATGGTTATTAATGGGATATTTAGATTTGGCAGTAAGGTCAGGATAATATTGAAGTTTGGGTTTTCCTCTAGTGGTCCTAGGTGGGAGAGTGTATGGTATAGCATTAGGTGGTTCGGGAATTACCTCGAGTGTTTCTTCCTCACGAGATGATTGGTCCGATGGTTGAGAAGGAGGGGTTGTATTTTGTAGTTGATCACAGCAAACATTTGGATTGTCTCCTCCGGGATCATCACCAAATAAGAACGACAATTTTTCAGTACCTTCATCGCTGTCCAAACAGCCATCTTCAAGTTCATATGGGATCGGCGACCGGTCGCTGGGTTCTGAGCGACCGGTCGCATTTGGACAGATTGGCATTTCTTCGCTGGAGCCATGCGACCGGTCGCTGAGGTCTGTGCGACCGGTCGTTTTTGAATATGTGGAAAAGAGACCGATCGTTTCAGGGTTACGACCGGTCGTATTTGGATAGATTCGATTTTCAGAATTGCTGGAGCCATGCGACCGGTCGCTGAGGTCCGTACGACCGGTCGCTTCTGGACAGTCTTGAATTTCTTCTTGAACTTTTTGAACTTTTTCTTCCTTCTCTTCATTCCTCCTCTCCCCCTGAAGAGAAGGGGGTGTAGAAGCTTCAAAATATGATAAGTCTTCATGAAATGTGGCATCCATAGTGACAAAGAGTTTACGAGTAGGAGGATGGTAACACTTGTATCCCTTTTGATTTGATCCATACCCAACGAACACACAACGAATGGCACAAGGGTCCAGTTTACTTCTTTGATGAGATGGAACATGAGCATATACAACACAACCAAATATGCGAGGAGGCAGCTTGAGGACTGTAAGAAGAGAGACGTGACGAGCCAAGGTGTTCAGTGGAGTGTCAAACTTCAAAAAACACTACTAGGCACTCAATTAATTACATAGACTGCAGAAAGAAGGGCATGTCCCCATAAGTAGTGAGGGACTGATTTATCCAGCATGTATGCATGAGTAACCTCAAGTAATTGTCGATTCTTTCGCTCTGCGACACCATTTTGTTGCAGAGTAAAAGATGTGGAGGTTTGATGAATGATGCCGTGGTCTCAGAAGAATTGTGCCAAGACATTGTTCACATATTCCCCACCATTATCAGACTGGAATACTTTGATGGAGGCTTGGAACTGTGTGGTGATCATAGCATGAAATTCATGGATTGCAGCGGAAACATCACTTTTATTTGCTAGTAAGTATACCCAAGTCATGCGAGTGCAATCATCAATAAATGTAACAAACCATCTTTTGCCATTTGAAGAAACTTTAGCAGGACCCCAAACATCAGAGTGAACCAAATCAAAAGGAAATTCCGTTTTATTATCACTTAAGGGAAAAACAGTCCGATGGCTTTTGGCCAATACACAGGTTTCACACTGAAACTGATGATTATCTAAGCCACAGAACAAAGACGGAAACAGACGTTGAAGATAGCCAAATGATGGATGTCCTAGGCGACGATGCCAAAGCCAAATCTGGTGTTGATTGCGAGCTTGTGAGCTGGAACCATGAGTATGAGCTGCCCTTGGTGGTGAAGAGACCGTCAAGGAATACAACCCCCCTCTTTGTTTACCATGCCCAATCGTCGCGTGAGTCGTGAGGTCCTAAAAAATACAATGGGAAGGATAGAATGTGGCATAACAATTATGTGAGTCAAGTAATTTTCCAACAGACAGCAAATTGCAATTGATGGAGGGAACAAGTAGTGTATGAGATAAAGATAAGGAAGGGGAAAGTGATATAGTTCCTTCACCAGCAACATTAGAAGGAACTCCATTGGCACTAGTGATGTAAGGATGACGAGACTTAGAAGATAATGTGGAAAACAAAGTAGAGTCAAAAGTCATATGATCAGTGGCACCTGTGTCAATTATCCATGTAGTGGGTCGTGTACCTGATTCGGAGTCGGAGAGTAGGGTGGAAGATGGAGAAGCATCGGTAGTTATAACACATGCTGCCTTTGGTGTTTTGTTGCGGGACTTGAGAGCATCCCACCACTCAGGATAACCATGAAGCTTAAAGCACTTCTCAACAAGATGATTACCACCACAATGAGTGCACTTCTGAGTTCCCTTTGCATCGTCAGTTTTGGGACCCAAGGGGGGAAGTCCGGAGGACGTACGGTGTGGTGGTCGATAGGGCTTGACCGCCATTGCACTTCCACCGCCAAGCATGGAGGATTGGCGATTATCTTCTTCTACCACAAGTGCATAAGCTTCAATGACTGCTGGAAGCGGGTTCATAGCAAGAATCCGACTACGAACGGAATCAAAGTTGGGATCGAGTCCTCCCAAAAAATCGTACACACGTTCAACTTCAAGTGCTTGTTGATGAAGAGCCACATCATCGGGATTGGTATGTTTGCAGGGACGGAGACTGTCAATTTCCTGCCATATGACCTGTAACTTTTCATAGAAGACATTCACAGGTTCACCATTTTGAGAGGTGGTGACGGACTAACGACGGAGTTGGTACAACTTGGAGCTATTCTAAGTAACAGTGTAAGTCTTCCGAGCTGCATCCCACACCGCATAAGCCGTTGAGCAATGATCAAATAAGGCACGTACATTTTTGGTCATGGAGTTGAGGAGCCATGATTGTACCAAACAGTTGTCTTCATCCCAAGCTTCATAGCTAGGATCATCAATGGCAGGGGCAATCTTTTTACCATTAATGAAACCAGCCATACGACGAGCAGTGATGGCCAAGCGAACACTACGAGACCATGCAGGGTAGTTGGACCCATCCAACTTATCAGGAGTAATTTGAGAGAAGTCATGAGAGGACCGGAGTTGTGGAGTTGTGGAGTCGATCTTAGAGGAGTCGGCCGTGGAGTTGATTGTGTCATTGGTGTCACCCATGATGTAAATGGATTAAGAGAAAGAAATAGTTTAGAACTTCAGCAAAAAAGAGCACAAATTGGACTTGAGATCAAGACCAATTTTGAGGCAAGGCAAAGTATAAGATAAGAGTGATATAACA
The DNA here is from genome assembly GCF_965620075.1 of Prunus avium. Lineage (NCBI taxonomy): Eukaryota > Viridiplantae > Streptophyta > Magnoliopsida > Rosales > Rosaceae > Prunus > Prunus avium. The sequence continues at coordinate 25,849,588 of NC_142287.1, read as the reverse complement.
GCAAATTATGGGCAAGGATAGGTAGAGATTAGGCAAGAACAAGGTTATGCAGAGGCAACCAAAATCGATTGCTCTGATACCATGCCAAAGATAGTGTAATTGAGAGAGTAGGGAATGTGAAATGAGAGAGATATTGCAGAGAATGCAAATCAGAAATTATTTATTACTAACATAGAGTGATTGATATGTACAATTGTTCCTAGCTAATTATTAGTTACAAACAATACACAAAACATGGAGGGAAACATGGAGAGCTTCCATCCCTAAAACATGGAAATGAAAACAAGGAAAAGTAGGAGAGGTGGTAGACAAGCCTTTTAGGGATGTCTATGTCTTGTCTTTGTCTTAACTAACAATTCCTCTCCTTATTATTCTTCTTCTCACTCTTTGCTTTCATTACTCAAGCTCAAGTTCCCACAAATCAAATTTTCAAGTTCATCAATGAAGGAGAGTTTGGACCTTACATTGTAGAATACCATGGTGTTGAAAATACTAATGCCCATTTGTGACAAAAAGATCTAAAAGGAAACATTAATAGGGTTTACTCGCGAAATACCCCCTGAACTTGTACCTCGCTTTCAATTAACCTCATATCCTTTTTTTTTAGAAAATTAAGGATATGAAATTTTTTTTTTCGCCGATTTCCCCCCTCCGTCTAAATCTACAACATTTCATCCAATTTGCTGTTAAATATGAGGGTAAAATAGTCATTTTGTACGTGAAAAATAAAATAAAAAATAGAAAATAGAAATAAAAACTGAAAACTCTCTCTCTCTCTCTCTCTCTCTCTCTCTCTCTCTCTTTTCCTTCTTCTTCTTCTTCTTCTTCTTCTTCTTTTTCTTCTTCTCTCTTCCCTCTGTCTCTGTCTTCTTCTCTGTGGCTGTTTCCATCTATGGCCATTAAGTCGTGAAGTTGTGAAGTCGTCGTCGCCATCGTCGAGCCAAAACCATGGGACTTGGGGGCAAGGGTTGCGGATGGGTTTCGACATGGATCTTGCGTGGGGATGGATTTCGGCTGAGGTTTTAGGGTTTAGGGTTGATGGGGTTGCTGAAGGAGATGTAGATGGGGGAGGGGGGTTGGAGATAGGGTTGCTGGGGGAGGGGAGTGACGATAGGTTTGGTTCAGTGTCTTTTTTTTTTCTTTTTTTTCTTTTTTTCTTCTTTTTGTTGTTGTTGTTAATTTTCCTATTTTTCTATATTTTTTTGTTGTTGTAAATTTTCCTATTTTTCTGGGTTTCTGAGTTTGTAGATGCTGGATGGAGGAGATAGAACTGGGGAGGGGGGCGATACACCCTATTTCTTGGTGCTTATGGTTGGAAATAACTTGCTTCTGTCAATAGAGACTGAAGATTGGGTAGCAATGAAAGAAAGGGCAGCGAGGCAGAGCCATTGAACATATAAATGATTGTGAGCTGACAGACCACCACACTTGAGAGGCTGAAGACAACGGCCTGGGTTGCTGCTTCAATGTTTTTTTTTTGGGGGGGGGTCAATTTTCTTCTTTTTCATCAATTTTTTTCTAAAAAATAATTTTTTTAAATGATATAATTGAAAATTGGATGAAATGTTGGGAATTTAGACGGCAGGGGAGAAATTGGAGAAAAAAAAAAGTTCATATCCTTAATTTTCTAAAAAAAAAGAATAGAGGGCTAATTGAAAATTAGGTACAAGTTTAGGGGGCAAATCACTAGTAACAACTTGGCGGAAGAGCGCCTAGAGTTGTGGAGAATATTACCAAGAATATATCGGCTAGACAAAGAGAATTGAAGTTTGAAGAACATTTTGCTAAAGAATATGAGTCCCACATCGGAAACTTGACTAAGGCCCCGTTTGGGATTGCTTTTTTTGGCCAAAAACCTGCTTCACTTTAAAATTAAGCAGTTTAAGGTGTTTGGTAAAAGGAAAATATCCCGATTATTTTAAAAGCAATGGCCTTTTGATAGCAGCTTTTAAAAGCAGGCTTTGGGTTGCTTTTCAAAGCTGTTTTCAAAAGAAGCAGAGATGAACATTTAATGAATTTTTTTAATTCCCAAAATACCATCATTCATTTTTAAAAATGACACCACCTCCACTTCCACATCCAACTCCACCACTTGCACCACCACATTCACTACTTCCACAACCACCGCCGCCACCACCACCACCACATCCTCCTCATCCTCATCCTCCTCCTCCACCTCCACCTCCACCTCCACAACCATCACCACCACCACCTCCTCCAAAACCTCCAAATCCACCACCACCTCCTCCAAAACCTCCAAATCCACCACCACCTCCACAACCAACATCACCACCACCACCACCACCTCCACAACCGCCATCCCCACAACCACCAGTACTACAACCACCAACTCCACCTTAATCACCACTCCACCACCACCACCACCACTACTACCACTACCACAACCACCAACCCCACCTTCATCACCACCACCACCTCCACTCCATCACTACCACAACATGATTAGTACATAACACTTTTAATATCATGTCTATTTTAGTCATTATTCACAGTTACAACAATTTTATATTAAAATTTACCAAACGTTTTTTACACTACTTTTTGTACTAACAGCACTTTAAAAATATTGTTTACCAAACACGGAGCTGCTTTACTTTACAGCTAATTATTTTCAAAGCACAGCAGAAGCAACTTTTTTTAAAAGTGACAGCAATCCCAAACTGGGCCTAAATAAAATACAAAATATAATGAATGGTTTTACTACTAATAACATAGAGACCTTTTGTGATAAAACCCCACATCTACTAGTACAAGAAACATATGGCTAGGAAAAAGAAGGCCAAGTTGGTGGACTTGGTGATGTTGGCAAAGAATGCCTATATTGTCATGCAACCTACAGTGCAGTCTAGAGTCAACCACTAACTCCCAAACTAAGGGAGCCAAGAGCTACCTAAAATCCTAAGCTAGAAAAGCTAGGAAACTAAGCAACAAAGCTAGCTATCTAGCTAATCAAACAAAGGTGGGAGTTACTAATAGAACTCCCAATCCAAGAGGGAGCTACAGGTGAGCTACCCAACCTATGGAATAAGCTTGAAGACAAGAACTCAAGCTAGGGCCAAATAGCCCAAACTAATCTAAATTAAGTGTGATGACCAATAAGCCAATAAGCTGTGAAGAAGGCCAATTAGCCTACACCTACATGCTATTCTCGTCCAATGTAATAAAATCACTTTGTTTCAATTATTGTCTATTATCATAAACTCTTTCACCACATAAACCAACAATGGTATCATAGCAACACCATTCACAATCACCCTACAATCTAACAAGTGGTATCAGAACGTCACAAACACTCATCACGCACCTCCTAAAATTCCTATACATGGAAACAATCGTATGCTTTGCGTCTTTAGCTCCCCTTTCCATCTTGCCTTTTACAACACCACCCCAAATGCCTTCACTCTTGCTCTCCACATGGGCTTGAGGCGTTCCGAGTCACTCTTCCGTTGGGTTTGAGAGGCCAACCGGAAAATCCGATTGGTGAAAACGCCACTCTCACATTCGGGACAAACGGCAACCTTGTTTTGGCCGATGCCGATGGTCGAGTGGCATGGCAAACCAACACTGCCAACAAAGGGGTTGTAGTGCTTCCAACAGGCAACATGGCCCTCTATAACTCAAAGGGTACCTTTGTTTGGCAAAGCTTTGACCACCCTACCGAGACTGACACTTTGTTGGTGGGTCAATCTCTCCGGGTTGGGGTAGTAACCAATTTTGTGAGTCAGGCCTCCGAGAAAGAAAACAAAGATGGGCCGTACAGCTTGGTCATGGAGCCCAAATGGTTGGCTTTGTACTTACAAGAGCAACAACTCCCCAAAACCACTACTTTACATTGGCTCAACGCATCACTCTTCCGAAGGGATCATTGGAGCATGTAACGATACATAGTGCCCCAGATGAGGGTTCTGGTTATGACTTGACCTTAAATTATCAAGCGGCCAACCCTTCCTCCATTGGAACTATCTATCTAGCTAAGACCAAATACAATAGCACATTAACTTTCCTTAGGCTTGGAATTGATGGAAATGTCAAGCTTTACACTTACAATGACAAGATTGATTTTGGTGCATGGGAAGTGACCTTCAGTTTTTTCGACACAGACAATTCAATCTGGTGGGAAAATGAGTGCCAATTGCCAGAGCGATGTGGGAAGTTTGGGCTTTGTGAGGGCAGCCAATGTGTTGCTTGCCCTTCACCTAAGGGACTGTTGGGTTAGAGCAAGAGTTGTGAGCCTGAGAAGCTTACTTCGTGTAGGGCAAACAGCTTCCGCTATTATAAAGTTGAAGGGGTTGATCATTTCTTAAGCAAGTACACAAGTGGAATTTCTGTGAAAGAAAATGATTGTGGCAAGAAGTGTACTTCCGAGTGCAAGTGTTTGGGGTACTTTTACAACCAGGACACACCGAGGTGTTGGATTGCTTATGATTTGAAAACCTTGACCAAAGTTGCCAATTCTACTCATGCGGGTTACATCAAGACACCCAATCACTAAATATGGATTACTTATGATTTGTTGTATTTCTTATTTTTCACTTGTAATATATAATCGAGTATAGGAGGTGAGGTCCTGCCGTTAAGAGAAGGTGTTACAAGACACTATCATGTTATTCAAACCTCTATAATAAGCATTTCACGAAACCCAATTCGGCTCGGTTTTCCAAGTTTCCAGTTTGAATGCCCACTCCTAGGTATAATGGATATGCTGAAAAATTAAAAAATGGCTGACATATCAACCAAATAAGATAACCAATACGGTGTTAGTTGAATTGGCAAGATAGTTTTCCCCTCCTCCTTAACTTTGGCAAAAACGTCTGATAGTTGCTAGTTTAGCTTGATAGTTGATGGTTAGGTGTATTCATTTCATTGGTCCATTTGGCAAGTGAAGAGTGGTCCACGTGGCAAGTTTCTTACCTCCCCATTGTTATCAGTTGCTGGGTTGTTAGATTAGTAGGTTTTTTTTTTTTTTTTTTTGACCGAATGTTAGATTAGTAGTTAAGGCAGCTGTTTTAGGCGGGAATATTAGTTACAGTTGCTAACCCAGTTTATAAGCTGGCTTTGTAGTGATTTTTTCATTGTGAATTGTTTTGTAATTGATCTAAGTCAATAAAGTTACTCGTTTTGCTTACGTGAGTTAAGGTTGAGATATATGGCCGGGTAGGTTCCTACCAAAATCAACCAAATAAAATGCTGAACCTCAGCAGCAGCCAATGTTATATATTGTTGAGGTTGGATTACCATTTGGTTTGAAGTGTTGGTAGTACGGGTAGTTGTTGAACCTCAAACCACTGGCCTGGGCCAACATTCAACTTCATTAAACCAAAAAAAAGGGTATTCACACGCTTAAGTAATTTCAATTCTCTGGACACATTTCAATACCCAAGCCCAAACCAAGAATCCTAAATGCATCACCAACTATATGAGTCAAAATTAAAGATAAACGAAGACTTAATTAGCTTTTCGCCACTAATTCGAGAGGAGCCGCAATATATCTGAACACGCCATGCTATATATATCTGAGGTAAAGTCTAAAGACAATGAATCAAGATCACCACAACACAAACAAACGCCTAGTGACGGAAAAACAATTAAGGTGTTTGATGTTAGGCGTGGAGGAGCTGCTGCTGCTGGTTTGCTTTGCATTATTGACGAATAACAAAGCTGCTGCTCTCTTCAACAGGAGCAGTTTTCCTCCAGGTTTCATATTTGGCTCAAGTTCAGGATCTTACCAGGTCTTAATTTACCCCTTAATCTTTGTTTTATTATTGCTGATTCATTTACCATCCATCCATCCATCCATCGAGAACATAATCATGACATCTTCAGCGAGTGTAACATTAATAATTTCAGTATGAAGGCGCTGCAAATGAAGGTGGTCGAGGACCAAGCATATGGGATTCCTACACCCACAAACATCCAGGTCTGTCTCTCTGTGTAATCCAATAATCAATTAGTTAAACTAAGCTGCTTTCTTTTTTCTTTTTTCCCACCAAATTAAAGAAACCTAAAACATAATTAAGCCCATAATAATTTGCAGGGTTGGTTTGTTGTGTTGTACATGTATGCCTTCCTTGCAAATTTAAGAATATAAATCTACAATTTTTCATTTCTTCAAAAGTTGAGTTCTTTCACCTCCACCCACACAGGTTCACCACACAGAAAATTTTCTCGTGCGGTATTCATATTTATTCCCATGCGCATTTGTTTCCTCTTTTTGTCATCCTAGTCCATTTCTAATCGGCTCATATCAGTGTGTGGTGTGACAAAAGTGGATGTGGGGATAGCTTGTAGTAGCTAAATAGTGTTTTGCCCCTACCACACGAGATCCGGGAGAAAACGCCAGAACAAACATCAAGTTCTTAGATTTTGGTCGCTATCTAAAGTTATAGAGACAGCTTAGAATAGATTATTAGCTACGGGCGTGTAAATGAGATGATTGCGAATATTTAGGTGGTTGACACCCAATTGAATATTTGTGTTAACGCCCTTCCCTAATTGTTTGTACTAAAAAAAATTGAAAATGCTCTATTCTCATACCCTATTTTATTTTATTTTATTCTTGTTTCTTTTCCTCTCTTGGAAAATGACTGCCGCGGACCATGCCGTAGGTCCCAACTGAGCCAGTAAAACGACTTTCGACCCAGGTTACAGAACACAAAAAAATTTTGGGTTGAGTAACTATAGTATCCTGGCTTCTTCGTTTTTTGGGTTGGATGGCTTATTGGGAAGAGTGCTGTTATCTATTTTCCCACTTATTTTATTTTTAAAATTTTAAATATAAAATTATCCTTTTGTAAAATGACTTCTAATGACTCAAGGAAAAAACCTCAACCGAAGCTGCCTTTTGCCAAAGTTGAGAAACATCCCAAAATCCCCTATTACTTCATTATACACCCTTTATTATTCCAAACTCTCCAAAGGTTAGCAACAAAGCACTTTCCCAAATCCCCAAATTTCAACTTCCGCAGCATCATCATCATGCACCCAAAAACATGCAAGTTACAGAATTGCATGACCACCCAAATTCTGCAGCATCACATTAGCTTGAGTTGTTCCGATCCTCTCAGCACAGCACCCTTCTAACACATGAGCAATAACACCCCCCGTGAAGTGCTTAGATTCAAGTGAACCACCAAATAATTAAAGGGTATTTTAGGAATAATGGTGGGTAAAAAGATAGAATTGTGTTTTTTTAATTTACATGGTGGGTGGAAAAATAGGACATGTGAATGTAAATAGCATCACTCATTGGGAATTATCAACAAAGCCAGTCTTTATATTTTTCTCATTATAAAAAAAAAAAATTAAAAAGCTAAATCACTTTCTGTCTTTACTTACTTGTGGTGAGATTCATGTAGTACGGATACTTAATTAGTATATCCAACCAAGCATGTACATATGATATGATTTTCGCAAATAATTAAAAGAAAATTATGATTAATTACAGAAAGGATCATTGATGGCAGCAATGGAGATGTTGCTCTTGATCAATATCACAAGTATAAGGTGCAAATTTTCTCTTCACCTTTTGTACTTCAAGGTCACAATGTGTACATACTAATTAAACTTTGAAGCTTGAAAATGAATATCCTTAACTTTTAGCTTCTTGATTTTGATATATTTTGTGTTTTGTATTGCAGGAAGATGTGGAAATTATGAAGGATATAGGCTTGGATGCTTATAGGTTTTCTATTTCATGGCCCAGATTGTTACCAAGTAAGTTCACGATCCGCATTGACATATTTGTCTGGGACCAATCGCAACTATACCTTCTGTTCTTTATTATTGTTATTATTATTATTATTATTATTATTATTATTTTGCTTTCCTCCATACACTTATTCCCTTTATGTTTTTAGCTCAAGTATCCTATATTATCTAGGGTAGAATATAACCAAGATCTTGTTCTTAATTAAAAAAAGTTCATTGAAATAATCGCACCGAAATGAATTAAAAGGCCAAAGTATATATGTAGTTACTTCCTTATTTGTTTTTTTTTTTTAATTATTAGGTGGAAAGTTAAGTGATGGTGTGAATGAGGTTGGAATCAGATACTACAACAATCTAATCAATGAACTCCTCAGAAATGGTAAATCACTTCACAATTCATGCACTCATAAATATATCATTCAGTCAAAATTTTAATTTCTTTTACTAATTGTGTATATATATATAGGTCTAAAGCCATTTGTCACACTTTTTCATTGGGATCTTCCCCAAGTTTTGGAAGACGAATATGGTGGTCTTTTAAGCGATCAAATTGTGTGAGTCAACCAATTATCTCCTCTATATAACTTAATTTTGATCATTTTATTAAATACATACTAGTATAACATATATTTTAAATATGTATATATACAGCAATCATTTTCGAGACTATGCAGAACTTTGTTATAAGGAATTTGGTGATCGAGTAAAGTACTGGACCACATTGAATGAGCCATATACCTATAGTAGCAATGGTTATGCTTCTGGGTCTTACGCACCAGGACGATGTTCTGATTGGCAGAAACTAAATTGCACTGGTGGAAATTCAGCTATTGAACCATATTTAGTGACACACCACCTTCTACTTGCTCATGCTGCTGCTGCAAACTTGTACAAGAATAAATTTCAGGTTAATACCAATTCTTTCTTTTTTTGTTAACATATTGGGTCCTAATTGAAAATTCTATACGAGTCAGTAATATTAAGGTGAAATATAAGAGGAATATATTGTACAGTAAGATAAGGTTATCCATTTCTCTTTTGCAGGCATATCAAAAAGGTGTGATAGGAATAACGCTCGTCTCACCATGGTTTGTGCCTCTTTCAGAGGCAAATGAAGATAAAAAGGCTGCATTACGAGCATTGGAGTTTACTTTTGGATGGCAAGTATATCATTAATTTATATATCAACCAAGTTAAATGTTTATTTAGAAACATAAAATTTACTAGCAATGAGTGCATTATAGAATATTTAGTTCATGCTCGGGATTTCCATTGCTTTGTAGGTTTATGGAACCATTGACAAGTGGTGATTATCCTCACAACATGCGATCTCTTGTTGAAATGCGTTTACCAAAATTCACAAAAGCACAATCCAAGGCGCTAATTGGGTCATTTGATTTTCTTGGACTAAATTACTATACTGGTTACTATGCAAGCGATGCATCTAATAATGTTTATGATGAACATGCAAGCTACTTCACAGATGTTCGAGTGACTCTTTCATGTGAGTACAAATTGAAAACTTATTTCAAGCAGCTTAAGTTTCTTAGAATATTTAGACTCTGACACTATTAATTTATGTTGTGGTAGCTGAGCGGAATGGGGTTCCCATTGGTGCAAAGGTACACATCAAAATTTGAACTTAATTATTAGTTGCACAATTTACCGTTTTCATGTGAGTACAATTCGATGATTAATTTTTTGTCACCCTTAATTATCTACAAATTGAAGTGCAGGGTGCTTCAAGCTGGCTAAATGTTTATCCAATAGGAATTCAAAATTTGTTACTCTACACGAAGGAAAAGTATAATGATCCAATCATTTACATTACTGAGAATGGTAATTATTTTTTAACCTTAATTAACTGCATCACCAATGTTTCACATATGTATTATATAAAATATAGTTAACTTGCTACAATGTCTAATTCAAAACTATGTAACAATGAGCATGTTGTATTGTAGGCATTGATGAATTTAATGATCCAAAGTTATCACTTGAGGAAGCTCTTTATGATACCCATAGAGTTGACTATCACATTCTTCACCTCTATTACGTTCAAAGTGCAATCAAGTAAGATATACGATTTGCCTTCTTTCTTGGAAGTAGATATTCCTCTTTCTGCAAATCACTGTTTGACACATATGCAAAAATAATTCATAAAAAAACACAAAAGGAAAACTTTTACATATCCAACTGTTGTTGTCAAGAATGGAGGAGTTCATAGTTACAATAGAAAAATGAAAGTATTTTCCTTAACAAATTAATTGAGGCTAGCCTTCTTCCATTTCAGTTATTGAACCATTACCTAGAAATTAGTGCCTTTGATTTTTACATGTTTTCATTTTTTTTGTCTAGAAATGGTGTCAATGTGAAGGGATACTTTCTATGGTCATTACTAGACAACTTTGAATGGAAGGAGGGATTCACTGTTCGATTTGGTACCAATTATGTGGATTACAATAATGGGCTGAAAAGACTACCAAAACTCTCAACTCAGTGGTTCAAAAGTTTCCTAGGAAGTAATGAAGAAGCTTATTATTCATACATAATATAAACTTTTAAGTAGATCATTTCCCTCTTTCCATATTTGTAATCATGCATTAATGGATTATATATATATATATATAATAAGGATGACTACATTTATCTACTATATTTAGACAGCAACAATATGGGCACCAACTATCGGCCCCAATTTTATATTTCAACCTCAGTTCTAGATAAATTATTAGCATCCAGTCCAAAACCACATATAACATATCATTGGGTTTTTAAGAAGCCCGCATCTATTACAGTTAAAGTAACTTTTTTATTTTTTTAGGAGAAACAATAGTGATTTATTGATAAGAGGAGAACCAAGATTACAGAATGGTCCGACAATACCTCAAAGGTTAGATGAATTTCTCTAGGTAGAATCAACAGAGGAAAGTTTGAAGATCCTCTCCAAGGATATAAACCATTTCCTAACTATTCTCTTGCAGAATATGATGCTACATATCGAGTTCTCAATGTTTCTAACTACCCCTTTCAACTTTGCTTCTACAACACCACCCCCAACACCTTCACTCTTGCTCTGCAAATGGGCAATTTCTTCAAGTACTCAGAGCCACCCTTGCATTGGGTTTGGGAGGCCAACCGGGGGGTTGGCGAAAACGCCACTCTCACATTCGGGACAGACGGCAAACTTGTTTTGACCGACGCGGATGGCCGAGTGGCATGGCAAACCAACACTGAAAACAAAGGTGTGGTAGGCCTCAAGCTGCTTCCAACTGGCAACATGGTCCTCTACAACTCAAAGGGCAACTTTATTTGGCAAAGCTTTGACTACCCAACAGACACTTTATTGGTAGGTCAATCTCTAAAAGCTGGGTCAAAACACAAGCTCATCAGCCGAGCCTCCTTGAAAGAAAATTGTAATGGTTTTGGAGCCTAAAGGATTGGTTATATATGTTCTATAAGAGCAAGAACTCTCCAAAGCCTTTACCCTATTTGAATATGAAATCTGATATGACCGGAAAATGGGACCATATGACATTGAATGGCACCCCGGACACATATGAGGGCCATGCTTATAAGTTATGACATAAACTTAGATCAAGTCCAAGCCAACTCTTCTTATGCTACAAAATTCTTTCTGGCTAGACCCAAATACAACAGCATCCTTTCGTTCCTTAGGCTTGAAATCGATGGAAGCCTTAGGATTTACACTTACTACGACGACGTAAATGTTAGCGAGATCCTAGTTTAATTAGGAGATTTATTTCCTAGTCTATTAAGACTCTATTTCTTTCCTTTTGGTTAGATGCATGAATATGTCCTTGAGGGAAACAATGTTATTTGAAAAAAAAATTCTAAAATGAAACAGTTATACTAAGAAAATTAATTAAATGCGACAGAAAACATTGTTATGTAGAACATTCCTAATGCCTATATCATATACCCTTTCATTTTTTACATGTTTCACTAAAACCTCAGACTCTTTTTTTTTTTCTTTATTTGTACTATATTATTTAAATGTAGTAAAAATTCCTGTGATTTTCTTAATACATATACACAAAAATTAGTATGATGTAATATTACAGCTATTGTCATATTAAGCAACCAAAAAATAATGTACATCATCCCATATCTATACAAATTCTCCCAGACAGTACCATATCCACAAATAAAATAAGCACATATAGGGACTATCCGTGCTCCATACTTGGGCCACGAATCACAAAATTGTGCTCTATATGCAAAGTAAACTCCTATATAGGAGATCGACATTTAAAATGTGGGTGCACCGTGGCTATTAACAATAAACACAAATATAAATTTGTGCCTATAAGCTCAAAGAGCACAAAAGAAAATAGTGTCGTATGAGCAATTTTTTTTGTAGTGTATGTATGAAACACTGAGATAAGTAACCATATTAATTAAAATAATCACTAATTAATTCATAGTAATTAACCAACAAATATAATAATAATAATAATCTGTTAATTCTTCTTATGAGCTTTGGGTCTGGAAGCAGAAGGTGAAAAGCAAGAGGAACAAGTGGAGATGATTGATGCAGCAGGTTATTGCACATATTGGTGGCAGGCAAGCACGTATGGCCACCTGGATGCGAGCTAGAGTTTGTCAGGAAGCACATTGCTGGTGTACTTGTAGAATTTTTTTTTTAAAAATGTCTTTTGACAATAAAAGAATAAAAAGATATATGGACCAATAAAATCGATCCCATTATTATATATAAATTGGCCATTATTTATGAGTTTTTTTTTTAATTAAGTGTTGACGATTATGATGCAAGACATTTACCTCAAGCAATTGCAATAAAGGGAGATGTTATCGACAATCATATTCTTAAGTGAAAACGTAAGAAATGAGTACATTTTTATTATTATTATTTTTTTAATACAAGAAATATTTTATTTTAATTTAATCTAAATTACAAGAAGAGTGATTTGAACTCAGGTATAAAGTGGGAAGCATATCCACTCTAAATAACTTAACTAACGAATTTCCATGCTCGTCCAATTTTCACATACCCACAAGCCAAGTTGTATCTCTATAAACCCAATGACATAAAATGGTTAATTTTATATTTTGTATTTTCGAAAGTGAAAAACTTTACTCTTTTTTCTTTTTCGTCTTGAACAATTTTACTTTGAGGGTGCATAAATTTAAGGGGTAACTACATAAAAGTACTTAATTTTTGGGGCTCGTTTCAAATTAATACTTAACTGTAAGAGTATCACAACTTTCAGTTCTTGTTTGATTGACCACCTACCTGGTGTACCATCCAATACACATAGGACATATGAAATTATTCTCTAACTTATTGCATTGCTTTTTATTACCTGGTGTACTCGTAATACCCAAAAATTTCCATGTTATTTTGTCAGTCAACCAAGACCACGTAGTCAAATACATATCCATGTGATCAATAAATTACAAATCAAAAGAGAGCAAATTCTCTCTAAATACGACATAAAAACTTCCAATAATAGAAGGATTTACTTTTAGGCTTCTTTCGCTTTATGACCAGCTGGCTTTTCTTTTCTTCCAGAAACACCTTGTAGTGGATAAGGGTTGAGGATTAAGATTAGGCATCCTCTCCTTCCGACAAACAATGACAGAAGCAACATTGCTGCATTGGATAGATGGGGAAGAAAATTATAAATATGTGCCACCAACGCACGTTCTCAAAGCACAAAGTACCAAGTAATATAAAAATCATTATTGACCACGGCTTTATACACAGAATCATAGCGGTGCATGATTTGATCAAAATTGGCGTCTGAAAACAGTCGGTTCATTTCTCATATTTTAATCCCAGAATCATCCCAATCCAAGCCAATACGAGATTATAAAGAGAGGCCTGCTATTAGCTCTCCAAGGCCAACACAAACCTACAAGCTACAACATGGCTTCCTCTACATCCACCATCTCATTGCTTTCCCTCTTTCTCTTCTCACTCTTGGCTTTCGTTTCTCAAGCTCGAGTTCCTGCAAACGAAACTTTCAAGTTTGTCAACGACGGAGAGTTTGGGCCTTACATTATAGAATACGATGGAAACTACCGTATGATTAGTGTGTTTAACGCCCCCTTCCAACTTGGCTTCTACAACACCACCCCAAATGCCTTCACTCTTGCTCTTCGCATGGGCTTGAGGCGATCCGAGTCACTCTTCCGTTGGGTTTGGGAGGCCAACCGGGGAAACCCTGTTGGTGAAAACGCCACTCTCACATTCGGGACAGACGGCAACCTTGTTTTGGCCGAGGCTGATGGCCGAGTGGCGTGGCAAACCAACACTGCCAACAAAGGGGTGGTAGGCTTCAAGTTGCTTCCAACAGGCAACATGGTGCTTTATGACTCAAAGGGCAACTTTGTTTGGCAAAGCTTTGACCACCCTACCGACACTTTGTTGGTGGACCAATCTCTTAAGGCCGGGGCAGTAAACAAGCTCGTGAGTCGGGCCTCCGAGACCGAAAACAAAGATGGGGCTTATAGCTTGGTGATGGAGCCCAAGGGAATATTTTTGTACTATAAGAGCAAAAACTCCCCAAAGCCAATGCTCTACTCTCAAGTGATTACTATTGATAAGGGCTCACTTGACCATGCAACGTTGAAATGTGCCCCGGACACAGATGAGGGTTATGCTTATGACATAACCCTAGATTATGAAGCGGCCAACTCTTCCTCCGGTGGAAATCGCATACTGGCTAGACCTAAATACAACAGCACGTTGACCTTCCTCAGGCTTGGAATTGATGGAAATGTCAAGCTTTACACTTACAACGACAAGGTGGATTGGCGTGCATGGGAGGTGACCTTCGCTCTTTTCGACAGAGATAATTCAATCTGGGAAACTGAGTGCCAGTTGCCGGAGCGATGCGGAAACTTTGGCCTCTGCGAGGACAGCCAATGTGTTGCTTGTCCATCGTCAAAGGGATTGTTGGGTTGGAGCAAGACTTGTGAGCCTGAGAAGCTAACTTCTTGCAATCCAAAGAGCTTCCGCTACTACAAAGTTGAAGGGGTTGATCATTTTTTGAGCAAGTACACTAGGGGAGATGCTACAAAGGAGGCTGATTGTGGTAAGAAGTGTACTTCAGATTGCAAGTGTTTGGGGTACTTTTACAACCAGGATACATCCAGGTGTTGGATAGCTTATGATTTGAAAACTTTGACCAAAGTTGCCAATTCTACTCACGTGGCTTATATCAAGACACCTAACTAGTAATACATTTATAGGGACTAGATCTTCACTTTGTTGTATTTCTGATCGAACATCAAATGTTATGAACTCTCAATAAAGATTTGTTTGGATTCTCCAGGTGAGTGGAGAACATTATATTATTAAAAATGCAGTGCAATATTCTCTTTATGTGATTTGATTATAGGTAAATAATATAATATTAATCATCAAATCTCTATCTAAATATATATTTAACATGCTCTGTGAATCTAATCAATACTGTGAACTAAGATGGCATAACTGAGTCCGGAGAAGATCTCTTTTTTCTTCAGGTGATTAATTTGTTCTGTAAACGCATTAAAATTAGTGGATTAAGAAAACAATAATAATACAACAGTTACTGATGATTTTACTGATCTCAGCTTTCATAGAAGTGAGATCTACTTGTATTAGAGAAGAGTACAGATAGCAGCACATAATTGTTTATAATCTGTATAGATGTCCCTTGAATTCCATGAAGAGGCTCGTAAACTTTTTTTTTTCTTTTTTGAAGACAAGAGGTACATAAACTTTCGGAACTTTTAACTTTATTCAATTAATTAGCTACCAGTTGTTTTTTGGCTTTTGCTTGTGCTTTATTATTTTAGCCAAGTGGTAGAGTGTTCTAAAGGTTTTCTAGTTTTGGCATGGTTAAAGTGCTAGTTGATCTCCAATGGATTCCCACCACAGTGGTGGTGGCTTCCAGTGGCGGAGCCACTCCTAGTCCTAGATTTGGAGTGGTCCTAGCCCCCTATATTTTTATCCATTCTCTATTATATTATATATAATATATAAAATTTGTAATAAATAACTTAGAATTTAAGTGAAAATTTCTTTTTAAAAAAAAATTAGACATGAGTCAATTAGAAATATTTAGCTCTAAACAGTACATGTAAGTGTTTTATATATTTATATTTTCTACTTCGGCCCCGAATGAACTCCAATGAAAAAAAAAAGTGCTAGTCGATCTATACTCGCAAACATATTATAATTAACACCTACATATGATTTATATGAATAAATTTTAAAAAAAAATTCCAGCTGGGCTAGTCCTCTTGAAATTATAGTCAAAGTCAAACAAAGAGGCCGGGGGTCTGCAAAACCACAAATACACTGTCGGAGACAGCCACTTGGAGAGAAATGGGTGCACTGAGGAGTAGATCAGAGATGCTACGAAAAAGATCTATTTATTTATACTTAAAAGATTGAAACGAAATAACAAACAAAACTAGTGAATTTATTTATTTATTTATTAATTTTACAGTAGAAAAGAAAACTTGTACATATCATAATTTATTTATTTCTCCACTAGTGGATGAGTAGTCATTCTCACCACTTGGGCTAGAGAGTAGGGTATACTGGCACAAATATTTGTTGTCATTCATTTCGAAAAAGCAGGGAAGAGGGTTGGGTGGGGAAATCATGCAACTTGTACATATCATAATTAAGACAGCAAATTGTCGTTGCCTTTTTCAACAAGTTGCCGCATATAAATGGCTTGATTTTCCTTGTTTATAGTCAACGGTCTAGTCAGTGTAAAAAGGTCTTGATTTGCAGATCAATAGTCTCATATTCGAACTCTTATAACACTTTAGCAGTGAGAAAATCCCAATTTTTAGAAGTTTATTGTCAGAAATCACGTTTTATGTCTTGTTAATCAAGCTTTAAAATTAATCTTTACCCAGAAAAAGAAAAAGAGATGGAAGAAAACGTGTATATATATATAATTCACATCTAAGCGTAAAATTTATCACTATAAATGTCATTCTTTCCCTTGATTATTTTTTTTCTTTGATCCAATGGGTGGCTAGTCCGAGACTCTATATCAAGACTTTTTTTTCTTCCCATTCTCCAAACCTCTCTTCATTCAAATATAATGAATGCAATTGACTCTACAAGCCTTAGTGTTTTTTTTTTTTTTGGGGGGGTTCAAAAGATAGGAACTCGCCAAACCTTAGTTCATTGATATAAATTGGATTTTGATTTGAATGGGTATTGGGTAACATGGGGGGAGAAAACACAAAATTTAATCCCCACACTCATGCACATTATACAGATCAACATTATTTAGGTAGAGAAATATTATATCATTACGACTTTCTATAATTGTGCAGCTGTGCAGGGAGAATTTGTTTTAACGATATTTTAAGAAGACCATTTCAAATATGATCCAAATCCAAGCGATATCAAATAATAACAAGACTACAAGTTCAATGTCTATGATAATTATAATTATAAATATACAAAAGGTCTCGACCTCTAAGAGATACAGGCTACAGCACAAACCAAGCAACAAAATAAAAATTTCTTCCCCTACATTTACCATGCCATGGCTCTCCTTGTTATTCTTCTTCTCGATCTTTTGTATCATTGCTCAGGCTCAAGTTCCTGCCAATCAAACTTTCAAGCTTGTCAACGAGGGAGAATTTGGGCCTTATGCTGTGGAATATTTTGGAGATTATCGTATGCTGCCTGATGTCTTTAACTCCCCCTTCCAGCTTGGCTTCTACAACACCACCCCTAATGCCTTCACTCTTGCTCTACGCATGGGCTTGGTGCGTTCTGAGTCACTCATGCGTTGGGTTTGGGAGGCCAACCGAGGTAACCCAGTTGGAGAAAACGCCACCCTCACGTTCGGGACAGATGGCAACCTTGTATTGGCTGATGCCGATGGCCGAGTGGCATGGCAAACCAACACTGCCAACAAAGGTGTGGTAGGCTTCAAGTTGCTTCCAACAGGCAACATGGTCCTCAACAGGCAACATGGTCCTCTACGACTCAAAGGGTTCCTTTGTTTGGCAAAGCTTTGACAGCCCAACCGACACTTTGTTGGTGGGTCAATCTCTCCGGGCCGGGGCTGTAAGCAAGCTCGTGATTCGGGCCTCCGAGAAGGAAAACAAAGATGGGGCTTGCAGCTTGGTGATGGAGCCCAAGGGCTTATTTTTGTACTATAAGAGCAAAAACTCCCCAAAGTCACTACTCTACTCTCAATTGATCACCATTCAAGAGGGCTCATTAGATCATGTCACGTTGAATAGCGCCCCGGAAACGGATGAGGGTTATGTTTATGACCTAACCCTAGAGTATCAAGCGGCCAACTCTTCCACGGGTGGAAATATCTTTCTAGATGTACCCAAATTCAACAGCACATTGACATACCTCAGGCTTGGAATTGATGGAAACATCAAGCTTTACACTTACTATGACAAGGTAGATTCATGGGAGCAGACCTTCACACTTTTCGACAGAGATTCGGTGTGGGAGACTGAGTGCCAGCTTCCGTCTAGATGTGGAGACTTTGGCGTTTGTGAGGACAACCAATGTGTTGCTTGCCCATTGGCTAAAGGGTTTTTGGGCTGGAACAAGACTTGTGAGCCTGAGAAAGTAACTTCTTGTAAGGCAACGAGCTTTTCACTACTACAAAGTTGAAGGAGTTGATCATTTCTTGAGCAAGTACACCAGGGGATCTTCTACCAAGGAGATCGATTGTGGTAACAAGTGTACTTCGGATTGCAAGTGTTTGGGATACTTTTACAACCAAGATAGGTCAAGGTGTTGGATTGC